>NC_069499.1:1400591650-1400841650 GCF_027579735.1 Bombina bombina
ATGACCTGTATATGAATGTTCCTGCAGTGTTTCTTGATGATTAGTAAACGATAAATTGTTCTTTCCTTGGGCCTGTAATCAGTGATAGGATTTTTTTGGTACAGGGGTCTATAACAATGATCATGGCGCACAGTATGCGCACTGCAACGGCACCATGTGGAACCCACTGGGAAGCGGGATTTCATATGAAGACATTGAGTTTCCCATCTTTCTGCTCTATGATAGCAATGAAACTGAAGTAATCAAGCAGGTAGGCTTTAATATCTGTCAGGGCATCTATTGCAGGGTTTCATCTCTGTTCCTAAAAAATATATAAATAAAAAATGACAGTTCTCTGATTTATAGATGCATGCAGTCTGCTGTATAGGTTGTAGCTGTGTTTTATTGTCTGGTTTACAGTCCTGTTAATCGCTAGGCTCATAATGCAAATAAATATAGAACATTCCATGGTAAAGTGCAATACTTTTGTACAGATCTATTCCAGAACACCACAGTGACTAAGCATTTGAAGATTATAACATTATCATAGTAGCATAGTACTTGAACTAAGTTTGTTACAATAAAGCTTTCTGAATCCCATGTGACACAAAATTATTACGTTTCTAATCTCTAATATTATTTTCCCTTATGGATTAAAGAGTCCATCTATACTCTGCTGGTCCCTGTGGTTGGAGACCTGTATTTCATGTGATCCTTTTGCAATCCACATTCTTTCCTTTCTTAAAATAAGTATTTAGTTTTTTTCCATATCTATCTGATATTGACCTAACTAATATAAAATAATATATTTTACTCTCGTTTCTTTTTCAGTGTTACAGAGATCACAACCTTCCTGTAAATGATAGTATCCCGCAGTACCCCCTGTGCGCCATGCAACTCTTCTCCCACATGCATGCCGTTACCAGTACAGTTACCTGCATGAGGAGAAACTCCTTACAAACATCATTCGCTATTAACCCTGGTGAGAATGCCCTGAAGATTTAAATCAGATGGACATAAATATTTTCTTTCATGGTTCTGACAGAGCATACAATTTTTTTTTAAAAGTTTCTAATTTACGGTTGTAAAAGTTGGTTCGTTATTTTATTCTTGTTAAAGAGATATGTAGCATCTGTAGCACAAAATGGCAGTGAAAAAGTGCTGCCATCTAGTGCCCTTGCTAATGTATAACAGTCATATAGTGCTGCTGGTACTTGCATCTTCCTGAGCTTTACCCTTCTTCTTTTCACCAGAAAATACCGAAAAACAAAGACAATTTGATAATAGAAGTCAATTGGAAAGTTGTTTAAAATTGTACGCTTTGCTTGAATCATGAAAGGAAAACTTTTGGGTTTTATGTCCCTTTAAAGAACTTGCGAGTGGCGTAGAAATAATCTCGGACCATAGTTCCATATACTTAATGCTTACTAAACTTAAATTGTTGTAATACAGTTTGTACACCATATACAATTTTTTTATTTTGTTTTTCCAAAATTTGCTTTATTTTAACTCTGTCCTGCATCTAGCACCCAGCAACTTGTGTTAGCAGCATATTTGCAGGGGTTTCAACCAAGAAACCTGGCCTATTTCTTTCATGTAATTGGCAAGAGTCCATGAGCTAGTGACGTATGGGATATACAATCCTACCAGGAGGGGCAAAGTTTCCCAAACCTCAAAATGCCTATAAATACACCCCTCACCACACCCACAATTCAGTTTTACAAACTTTGCCTCTTATGGAGGTGGTGAAGTAAGTTTGTGCTAAGATTTCTACGTTGATATGCGCTTCTCAGCATTTCGAAGCCTGATTCCTCTGAGTACAGTGAATGTCAGAGGGATGTGAAGGGAGTATCACCTATTGAATGCAATGGTTTTCCTCACGGGAGAGCTATTTCATAGGTTCTCTGTTATTGGTCGTAGAGATTCATGTCCTACCTCCCTTTTCAGATCGATGATATACTCTCATATTCCATTACCTCTACTGATAACCGTTTCAGTACTGGTTTGGCTGTCTGCTATATGTGGATGGGTGTCTTTTCGTAAGTATGTTTTTATTACTTAAGACACTCTCAGCTATGGTTTGGCACTTTATGTATTTATATAAAGTTCTAAATATATGTATTGTACTTATATTTGCCATGATTCAAATTTTCAGTATATTTCCTTTTGCAGACTGTCAGTTTCATATCTGGGAAATGCATTTTTTAGGAAAAATGTATTTCTTACCTGGGGTATTTTTTTTTTTCAATTGACTGTCATTTTAAATTTGCGGGCAGAATTAGGCTCGCGAGGACGCAAAATGCCAAAGTATATTGCGCCATTTTTGGTGCGAAGGTACGTTCAATGACGCAAATTTGTCACTTCCGGCGTCTTAGTTGACGCTGAGTCCTTTCTCAAGGTTGCGTCTTCAATGACGCAAGTGTCATTTCCGGATGTTGTTAGCGCCAAAAAAAAATAAATACTATTTCTGTTGTGCGTCATACTTGGTGCCAAATATTTTCATTATTTAAAACCCCATTCCTATATGCCTCTTGCCTTTTTTCTCTATCAGAGGGCTATGCTGTTTGCATTTTTTTCTTATTCCTAAAACTGCCATATAAGGAAATTGATAATTTTGCTTTATATGTTGTTGTTGTTGTTGGTTTTTTCTCTTACATTTGCAAGATGTCTCAATCTGATCCTGTCTCAGAAATCACTGTTGGAACCCTGCTGCCTGATAACAGTTCTACCAAAGCTAAGTGCATTTGTTGTAAACTTGTGGAGGTTATATCTCCAGCTGTGGTTTGTAATAGTTGTCATGATAAACTTTTGCATGCAGATAATGTGTCCATCAGTAATAGTACATTGCCTGTTGCTGTTCCTTCAACATCTAATGTACAAGATATACCTGTGAATTTAAAATAATTTATTGCTGATTCTATTCAGAAGGCTTTGTCTGCCATCCCGCCTTCTAATAAACGTAAAAGGTCTTTTAAAACTTCTCATAAAATTTATGAAATTTCAAATGACTGACAACATACTGAATTATCCTTTTCTGAGGATCTATCTGATCCTTCCTCAGATATTGACACTGACAAATCTACTTATTTATTTAAAATGGATTATATTCGTTCTTTGTTGAAAGAAGTGTTGATTACATTGGATATTAAGGAAACTAGTCCTCTTGATATTAAAGGGACATTCTACACCAGAATTTTTATTGTTTTAAAAGATAGATAATCCCTTTATTACCCATTTCCCAGTTTTGCATAACCAACACAGTTATAATAATATACTTTTAACCTCTGTGATTATCTTGTATCTAAGCCTCTGCAAACTGCCCCTTTTTTCAGTTCTTTTGACAGACTTGCAGTCTATCCAATCAGTGCCTGCTCCCAGATAACTTCACGTGCACGAGCACAGTGTTATCTATATGAAATATGTGAACTAACACCCTCTAGTGGTGAAAAACTGTTAAAATGCAATCTGAAAGAGGTGGGCTTCAAGGTCTAAGAAATTAGCATATGAACCTCCTAGGTTAAGCTTTCAACTAAGAATACCAAGACAACAAAGCAAAATTGGTGATAAAAGTAAATTGGAAAATTGTTTAAATTACATGCTCTATCTGAATCATGAAAGTTTATTTTGGCCTAGACTGTCCCTTTAAAACTAGTAAACGTTTAAATTCTGTTTATAAACCTCCTGTGGTTACTCCAGAGGTTTTTCCAGTTCCTGATGCTATTTCTGATATGATTTCTAAGGAATGGAATAGGCCTGGTGCTTCTTTTATTCCTTCTTCAAGGTTTAAAAAATTGTATCCTTTGCCAGCAGTTACATTGGAGTTTTGGGAAAAGATCCCCAAAGTTGATGGGTCTTTCTCTACTCTTTCTAAACGTACTACTATTCCTATGGAAGATAGTACTTCTTTTAAAGATCTTTTAGATAGGAAACTTGAATCTTATCTAAGGAAAGCCTTTTTATATTCAGGTCATCTTCTCAGGCCTGCAATTTCTTTGGCTGATGTTGCAGCTGCATCAACTTTTTGATTGGAATTGTATTCTGATTTGTCTAGCATTTTTCGCTTGCTTAAACATTCTAATCATTTCATTTGTGATGCCATTTTTGATATCATCAAAATTGATGTTAAATCTATGTCTTTAACTATTTTAGCTAGAAGAGCTTTGTGGCTTAAATCTTGGAATGCTGACATAACTTCTAAGTCCAGATTGCTATCTCTTTCTTTCCAAGGTAATAAGTTATTTGGTTCTCAGTTGCATTCGATTATTTCAACTGTCACTGGGGGGGGAGGGAGTTTTTTTCCCTCAGGATAAAACACTTAAGGGTAAATCTAAAGCTTCTAACCGTTTTCATTCCTTTCGACAAAATAAGGAACAGAAACCTAATCCTTCCCCCAAGGAATCTGTTTCCAATTGGAAACCTTCAAATTGGAATAAATCCAAGCCATTTAAGAAACCAAAGCCAGCCCCCAAGTCCACATGAAGGTGTGGCCCTCATTCCAGCTCAGCTGGTAGGGGGCAGATTAAGATTTTTCAAGGATATTTGGACAAATTCTGTCCAAAATTAATGGATTCTAAGTATTGTCTCTCAGGGGTACTGAATAGGATTCAGAGTAAGACCTTCTGTGAGAAGATATTTTCTCTCACGCATCCCAGCAAATCCAGTAAAGGCTCAGGCTTTCCTGAAGTGTGTTTCAGACCTGGAGTTTCAGGGGTAATCATGCCAGTTCCGTTTCAGGAACAGGGTCTGGGGTTTTATTCAAATCTATTCATTGTGCCAAAGAAAAAATTCATTCAGACTAGTTCTGGATCTGAAAATTTTGAATCGTTATGTAAGAGTGCCAACTTTCAAAATGGTGACTATAAGGACTATTCTGCCTTTTGTTCAGCAAGGGCATTATATGTCCACAATAGACTTACAGGATGCATATCTTCATATTCAGATTCATCCAGATCATTATCAGTTTCTGAGATTCTCTTTTCTAGACAAGCATTAACAATTTGTCGCTCTTCCTTTTGGCCTAGCGACAGCTCCAAGAATCTTTTCAAAGGTTCTCGGTGCCCTACTCTCTAATCAGAGAGTGGGGTATTGCGGTGTTTCCTTATTTGGACGATATCTTGGTACTAGCTCAGTCTTTACGTTCTGCAGAATCTCACATGAATCAACTGGTGTTGTTTCTTCGAAAACATGGTTGGAGGATTAATTTACCAAAAAGTTCTTTGATTCTTTGAGTCACCTTTTTTAGGTTTCCAGATAGATTCAGTGTCCATGACTCTGTTTCTAACAGACAAGAGACGTTTAAAATTGGTTGCAGCCTGTCGGAACCTTCAGTCTCAATCATTCCCTTCAGTAGCTATGTGCATGGAAGTTTGTTTTTATATGAGACCTCTCCTGCTTTGTATGCTGAACCCATGGTGCAGGGATTATACAAGGATATCACAATTAATATCCTTAAATACCACTGGACTGTGATAACAACAGATGCAAGTCTTTCAGGTTGGGGAGCTGTCTGGGGATCTCTGACAGCACAAGGGGTTTGGAAATCTCAAGAGGCGAGATTACCAATCAATATTTTGGAACTCCGTGCAATTTTCAGGGTTCTTCAGATTTGGCCTCTGTTGAAGAGAGAACCGTTAATTTGTTTTCAGACGGACAATATCACAACTGTGGCATATGTCAATCATCGGGGTGGGACTCACAGTCCCCAAGCTATGAAAGAAGTATCCCAGATACTTGCTTGGGCTGACTCCAGCTCCTGTCTAATTTCTGCGGTTCATATCCCAGGTATAGACAATTGGGAAGCGGATTATCTCAGCCGTCAGACTTTACATCCGGGGGAGTGGTCCCTCCATCCAGATGTGTTTTCTCAGGTTGTTCAGATGTGGGGTCTTCCAGAAATAGATCTGATGGCTTCTCATCTAAACAAGAAACTTCACAGGTACCTGTCCAGGGATCCTCGGGCGGAAGCAGTGGATGCGTTGACACGTCCTTTGTGTTATCAACCTGCTTATATTTTCCCGCCTTTAGTTCTTCTTCCAAGAGTGATCTTCGAAATCATCATGGAGCAATCATTTGTATTGCTGGTGGCTCCAGCATGGCCTCACAGATTTTTGTATGCGGATCTTGTTCGAATGTCCAGTTGCCAACCTTGGCCACTTCCATTAAGGCCAGACCTTCTGTCTCAAGGTCCGTTTTTCCATCAGGATCTCAAATCATTAAATTTGAAGGTATGGAAATTGAACGCCTAGTGCTTAGTCATAGAGGTTTCTCTGATTCTGTGATTAATAATATGTTGCAGGCTTGTAAATCTGTTTCTAGAAAGTTTTATTATCGCATTTGGAAGACTTACATTTCATGGTGTTCCTCTCATAAATTCTCTTGGTATTCTTTTAGAATTCCTAGAATTTTACAGTTCTTCAGGATGGTTTTGATAAGGGTTTGTCTGCAAGTTCCTTGAAGGGACAAATCTCTGTTCTTTCTGTTTTATTTCACAGAAAGATTGCTAAGCTTCCTGATAATCCACTGTTTTGTTCAGGATTTGGTTCGTATCAAGCCTGTCATTAAATCAATTTCTCATCCTTGGAGTCTTAATTTGGTTTTGAAGGCTTTACAGGCTCCTCCATTTGAGCCTATGCATTCTTTGGACATTAAACTACTTTCTTGGAAAGTGTTGTTCCTTTTGGCCATCTCTTCTGCTAGAAGAGTTTCTGAATTATCTGCTCTCTTGTGAATCTCCTTTTCTGATTTTTCATCAGGATAAGGCAGTTTTGCGGACTTCATTTAAATTCTTACCTAAGATTTGTGAATTCTAACAACATTAATTGAGAAATTGTTGTCCCTTCCTTGTGTCCTAATCCTAAGAATTCTTTGGAGAGATCTTTACATTCTTTGGAAGCTCTGAAATATTATGTTGAAGCTACTAAATATTTCAGGAAGACTTCTAGTCTATTTGTTATCTTTTCTGGTTCTAGGAAAGGTCAGAAGGCTTCTGCTGTTTCCTTGGCTTCGTGGTTAAAGCTTTTGATTAATCAAGCTTATTTGGAGTTGGGTCAAGCCCCGCCTCAGAGAATTACAGCTCATTCTACTAAATCAGTTTCCACTTCGTGGGCTTTTAGGAATGAAGCTACCGTTTTGATGTATTTGCTTCTTCGGAAGCAGTTTTTGGTAGAAAAGTTCTTCAGGCAGCTGTTTCAGTTTGATTCTTCTGCTTATGTTTTCAGTTTTTTCCTTTCATTTATGAGAATAAACTTCTGTTTTGGGTTGTGGATTAATTTTCTTCAGCGAACACACACACACACTAAAACTGGAAGAGTTAGTTACCGCATTTGGCCAAATGGGACAAGCTCAGATACCACGTCAAGGTCTCTTCCATGTACCTGAGTCCCTAATACAGCCACACAACTGCAGCCACGCACACAAATGCAAGCTAATAATCAAACAAACTGGGAACAAGTCAAGGTTCACAGACTTATGTAATCACCCTGGGCATAAGCAAAACAAGGAAAAAGGACAACACATCCAGACCGGACCGGGTACACAACCCATGACCTATAAACAGGCTCAGCTTTCGTTGCTATCGCACTCACATAAAGCTACACTATTAAGGACTCAGGTACTTGGAAGAGACCTTGACGTGGTACCTGAGCTTGTCTTCCAGTTTTGCTTTTAATCCCAGCTGAGAGCTTGTGAGCGAGTGCTGGACTTTTTTATGTGTGTGTTGCAGTGTCTGTTTTTGTAATTCACCCTTTGGACCTGCACCCTGGCAGGTCCGGGGTTAACTGCCTGTGACTCTGTAAATAGTGTAGCTTTATGTGAGTGCGATAGCAACCAAAGCTGAGCCTGTTTATGGGTCATGGGATGTGTACCCGGTTCGGTCGTCTGAATGTGCTGTACTTTCTCCTTGTTTTTTTAAATATATATTTTAAAAATACTTAGAACATATTCTGCTATGTGCAGAAGGTTGGAATGTGAAATATTTACAATAAATACATATTTAAAACCTTTGTTAAAAATGAATATTGCATAAATATAATTTTATACGTTTTCATCTACTTAACTGCAAAGGGCTCCAATGCGTATATATATATATATATATATATATATATATATATATATATATATATATATATATATATATATATATATATATATATATATATATATATATATATAATTTTCCCTCCCTCCCACTAGTCATGGTTACCATCATGTTGAAATTTTGCCTTTTATTGCATTCCAGTGCTGATGTGTTTGCACATCTACAGCAACTCTCCTTCATATAACTGCAGTGTAACCGAAGTTCGAAAATTGAGGCAACTATGATTAGAGGGAAGTGCCTGAAATGTATTTAATGTCTTTTTAAATCCAGATCTATGCTCAGATCATTTTGTAGTTTCAGTGAATTTATGTATGATACCTACTGAGATTAGTAATTTCTGCCATTCTTTGTATGATATATACCACAAACACACACACAAACAAATACAAACACACACACTATGTACGGGGTCAAAATAATAGAAATACAGCAGTTGAGTTAATCTTCATAATTAAACAGACTACTTCCTTTTTTAAAACTGTAACAAGACTAATATATATTTTTTCTCTTAATTGGTAACTTTTTAGCTACATAGTTAAAGCAAGAAAGTATTCTGATTATACTCAGGTGGTGGTGTTTTTCCCCCTGACCAGTAATATATTTGCAGCCTTTATATATATATAATGTACTAATTATGATTATATGTAAGTACCTTTACACATTATCAAAGTCTTTGTACTTGACATTGAGCTGAGGGTCGATAATAATGATGTTTTCCTCTCTGTTTTTTTTTTTTTTTTTTTTTTTTTTTGTTTTTGTCTCCTTTCTTCATTTGGTTATTCTGAGTCTATAAATGTGGCGTAAACTCCCTAAACTTGTAACATAAGTCTTAAAGAGACAGTATACTATAAAATTGTTTTTCCCTTCATGTGTTCTTCTTGGTTCTTCTATTCTTGGTTAGATAAGTGGTGCAGGGAACGAGGATTTGGTTTTATTGGCCATTATAGCTCTGTTTGGAAAGATACTAGGTTATTTAGGAGAGATGGCTTGCATTTGGATGCTAAAGGAACAGAGTATCTGGGAGAGGAGTTTAAATACTTTATTAGAAATCATTTAAACTAATAAAGGGGGGTAGCATTAATATATCCACCTGCCCCCCACAGCATGCCAAAACTGTTAGTCCAAGTAACAATTCTAGAAATTCTAGTAGAAAAATTCTTCGTGCCATGAGCACAAATGCTCGCAGCTTAGGAAATAAATTACCTGAACTCATTTCAATAATGACTAGGGACAACTTGGATTTAGTAGCTATAACAGAAACATGGTACAATGATTTGCATGACTGGGACATAGTCATACCTGGATACAGGTTATTTAAAAAGAACAGAGTAGGAAAGAAAGGTGGAGGAGTTGCTTTGTATGTAAATGAAAATATAAAGGTTACTGAAATTGTAGGAACAAATGATGAGGTGGAAAGTATTTGGGTGACTTTGGAAATTGGAGATAAAAATGTTTTTAGAATAGGGGTTGTATATAGGCCTCCATTGCAGGATGAAAAACTGGACAATCTGTTATTAGATGAAATAACCAAAATGACCATGAAGGGTAAGGTTATAGTACTGGGGGACTTTAATTTGCCAGATATAGACTGGAAGATTCCTTCTGCTAGATCGGCTAGAAGCAGGTATATTCTTGAATCTCTGCTAGGGGAATCACTTGAACAATTAGTCAAGGAACCAACTCGTAAGGAAGCTATATTAGATCTAATACTTACAAACAGTGATACAGTTTCAGATGTGTCTGTAGGTGAGAACTTAGGATCCAGTGATCATCAATCTGTTTGGTTTAGTATTCATGTTCAGGAACTGTCCACCCAGACTAAAACAAAAGTTTTAGACTTTAGGACGGCAGATTTTTCATTAATGGGAGAATACCTAAAGAACTATTTAAAGGGGAAAACTCTTATTACAGGGGTTCAAGAACAGTGGGAATTTGTGAAAGGTGCCATTTTAGATGCAACCGCACACTGTATTAGACATGTCTGTAAAAGTAAAAGAAAGCGGAAACCAATTTGGTTTTCCAAAGAAGTAGCACATGCTGTAAAGACAAAAAAGATAGCTTATAAAAATTACAGACACACACAAGCAGATGATGATATGAAAATATGGAGACTCCAACAAAAAAAGACTAAGCAGTTAATTAGGAAGGTTAAAGCTCATGCAGAAGAGAAGATAGCACAGTCAGTAAAACATGGGGACAAAACATTCTTTAGATATATCAGTGAAAGAAGAAAAAATAAGGTAGGAATAGTAAAATTGAAATCAGTTGATGGTAGAATAATAGAAGGAGATAAGCAGATTGCAGACTGTCTCAATGATTACTTCTGTTCTGTTTTCACTAAAGATTGTGAAGATACAATGTCTACATTAAGGGATGCAACGCAAAATAGAAACAAGCTTAACAGTAATCTTTTTACAGAGGATGAGGTTTTGTTAGCATTATCAAAAATAAATGTTACAAAGGCAGTGGGTCCTGATAATATTCATCCAAGGGTTTTAAAAGAACTTCGATCAGTGCTAACTGTCCCATTAACTGATCTGTTTAATCAGTCACTATTAACAGGAGCTGTCCCAGATGATTGGAGAATAGCAAATGTAATACCCCTTCATAAAAAGGGCAGTAGAGAAGAATCTGGCAACTACAGGCCAGTTAGTTTAACTTCAGTAGTAGGGAAATTAATGGAAAGCCTCTTAAAAGAAAGAATTATGACTTGAATAAAGACAATTTAGAGGACCAAAATCAGCATGGTTTTACTTCAGGGAGATCATGTCAGACTAATCTAATTGACTTCTTTGATTATGTAGCAAAAGTATTAGACAAGGGAGGAGCAGTTGATGTAGCATATCTAGATTTCAGCAAAGCATTTGACACCGTCCCACACAATAAACTTATTCACAAACTATATCTCCTTGGTCTAGATTCAAAAATTGTGAACTGGGTGGAATGCTGGCTTAAGGACAGAAAACAAAGTGTCTTAGTAAATGGAGTTCATTCAGCAGAGGGGGCTGTTACTAGTGGTGTTCCTCAGGGGTCAGTTCTGGGGCCTGTTTTGTTTAACATATTTATCTGCGATATCAGCAAAGGGCTACAGGGGAAAGTATGTCTCTTTGCAGATGATACAAAAATTTGCAACAGAGTGGATGTTCCAGGGGGGGTAGACAAAATGAGAAGTGATATACAACAATCGGAGGATTGGACAAATGACTGGGGTCTAAAGTTTAACACAGCAAAGTGTAAAATAATGCATTTAGGGAAGAAAAATCCAAATGTTAATTACAGACTCAAAGACACTTTACTGACTGTTACAGACGAGGAACAGGACTTGGGAATTATTATTTCAGATGATTTAAAACTTAGTAAACAATGTAGTAATGCAGCGAGTAAGGCTAGCAGAATGCTTGGATGTATTGGTAGAGGTATTTGCAGCAGAAATAGTAAGGTTCTTATGCCACTTTATAGATCATTAGTTAGGCCTCATCTTGAGTATTGTGTGCAGTTCTGGAGACCATATCTTCAGAAGGATATTAACAAACTTGAATCTGTGCAAAGGAGGGCTACCAAAATGGTACATGGTCTAAAAAATAAAACTTACCAGGATAGGCTCAATTACCTAAATATGTATAGCTTAGAGGAGAGAAGGGAAAGAGGTGATATGATAGCAACTTTCAAGTACATTAAAGGGTTTAGTAAAACTGAGGCTGTGGGTATTTTACATAAAATGGAAAATTCAAGAACAAGGGGTCATGAGCTCAAGCTAAAGGGTAGTAGATTCAGAAGTAATTTGAGGAAGCACTTCTTTACAGAAAGAGTGATTGATTTATGGAATAAACTTCCTCAAGAGGTAGTAGCAACAAACACTGTGGGGGACTTTAAAAATGCATGGGACAAGCATAGGGCTATCCTACGAACTAGATAAGTTTATACTGTTAGGTAAGGTCGGGCAGACTTGCTGGGCCTATGGCTCTTATCTGCCGTCAATATCTATGTTTCTATATCTATGTTTCTATGTGTTTCCAAATACTTTTTTTACCAGCTGTAGAGTATAAAATGTATGTATTTGCTTTTTTTAAGGCTTATTTGTGTATTTGAATTAGCTAATTTTGTGTTTTGAAGCCACAACCTAATAAAATAGGTTGAGCTTGTAGGTATAATCAGATCTCATTACTTTATCACATTGTGTACATATACCTGCTTCTTTATCTTATATCTGTCCATAAACAAATCACCAATACATGGAGAGAACAATGAAAAATTAACATTTTATTACCTTATCTCTTCTATATCCCACTGAGAGTGTAATTTCTTCTACTGACTGTGTTAACAAAGCTTAGCCTTGAGGCCAAAAACTTTCAGGATGGGTGGGGATACCACAGGCTAAATAAACTATTTCAAATGCCAATATAAGGGTAATGGAAATACTTGTAAACAATTTAATACATTCCAGCAGGTAAAATGGATAATTGGGAACAAATTAAAGGGGATAAATGTTTTGAGTAAACTGTCCCTTTAACTGTGACATTATTATCTTGACCCTTTGCCATATTGTGAGTGTGTGAGTATATTGATGTTTCTAAATGTTAGTGTCTTACCTTTTTTTGCATCCTCTTACTTAGAAGTTGTGTGTGATTTTCTTTCGGGTTTCAACGTGTGGAGTGCTGTAAAACCAGTCAATAACTCTGATAAACTAGCTCCTGACGAACAGGTCGTTGTGTCTGCTGCAAGGGTAAGAGGAAATTCCTTTTTTTTTTTTTTTTTTTTTAATTTTATTTCTTTTATTGATTTTCCAAATAACAAACCGAAAAGAAAAACATAGAATCAATTACATACCATGTCAAGAATTATTGTGATACAAGCATGGAAACACCCTCAATTACAATCAGATAGGGTCTAGAATGTCATTCTCAAACATATAGCCATATTTGTTACCATTATAAACCATTTAGGGTTACACAGGTTATGACTCAGGATATTTGGCTGGCATGTTAGGGTCTAGGGTCTGTTTTCGGCGTCAAGACCTATCCAGTAAGCCCAACTGTTGTATTACACATGCATGCATATCATTCTATTTAAGCTTATTGACTCGAAAAAGAGACATGTACATAAAATGGGTGTGAAACTGCGCAAACCATAGATTAGTGTGGTGCATAACAAGACTAAGTACACTGCCATACTTGGATGTCTCTAACTACACAAATTAGGAAAGATTTCTTTCTTTTTTATTGCCCCTTTGCATTCCATATAGATATGAGTTCTATACCTTATTTACATCATGTATCAAGGGTCAACAACCAGCTGCTCTTCTCCATTATAGGTATTGCTCCCAGACAAATACCATATCATGATAGAAATCTAGATGTCCCAGTTTAAGATAATACAATCTTTCCAATATTAGAGTGCTTTTAACCAGGGCAAACCAATTGGCAATTGTGGGCGGCTGCGCCTTCTTCCAAAGCTGTGGGATAAGCCTTTTTGCTGCATTTAAAAGAATTTGGTGTAGGCGTTTTCTGATTTTACAGGTGATATGTGGAGCAGCGTTAAACAAAACCCCCTCAGGAGAGAGAGTCAATTCTATTCCTATAATTTCACAGATTTATGAACTTGAACCCAAAATGTTTGCATTACTTCGCATTCCCACCATATATGATACATTGTGCCTTCTTGTTCACAACCCCTCCAACACTTGTTATTGGCATTTGTGAACATATGCTTTAATTTGCTGGGGGTTAGATACCATCTAGTAAGGATTTTGATATTTGTTTCAAGTGCTGCTGCCGAGTGAGCTGAGTCGGCAGTCGCCCTGAACCATGAGTCCCATTGTTTGTGAGAGATTTCTTTCCCCATCTTTTTCCCATTTATGTGTGTAATTTGGTTTAGTGGGGTAATACGATCTAAGGATATCTTTATACATTATAGAAATAACTTTTTTGGGGGTTTGTTGTGATGTACACAAATGCTGTGCGTGGTCTAGACATGTCCTGTTTGTGTTTGTGCATGGAGAGAGAGTGGCGAACTTGGTGATAGGCGAGCCAGGATTGGAATAGATTAATTGGGTATAGTTCTGATTTATTAGTGTTTATCAAAAAGTTTGACACTTCACCAAAAGCCTGTAGCTCATGTTGAACATATGGGAGGGAGTTTATCGGGTCTTTCAGAGTCATGAGGATCTCATCGGCAAACATTGCCAGTTTATATGTTTCTTCTCGGATGTTGATGCCTTTTATATTTGGGTGTTCTCGTATTTTTATTGCTAGTGGTTCTAGGGATAGTATGAAGAGGATGGGGGATAGGGGGCACCCCTGCCTTGTGCCATTCCGAATTTCAAATTGATCGGAGAGCACCCCATTAACCTTGATCTGGGCAGAGGGGTTAGTATAGAGAGCTAGTATTTTTTGAATAAATGTCTTGGGGAAACCGAATTTGTAAAGAGTAGACTGTAAAAAGGTCCAATCTAATCTATCAAACGCTTTTTCAGCATCAGCTGATAGATATATAGTAGGGGTGCCCAATCTTTTAATATATTCCATCAGATTTAATACCTTGCAAACATTATCCTTGGCTTCTCTCTGCGGAACGAAACCGACTTGGTCAGGATGAACTAAACTTGGCAATATTTTATTAACTCTATTTGCTAAGATTTTAGCTTATAGTTTGAGATCTACGTTCAACAATGAGATTGGCCTAAAGTTTGCTGGGGTTTCCGTTTTTTTTACCAGGTTTGGGGAGCACTGAGATATGTGGGCTTGTAACATGGTGTCAGGGAAGGTTATGGATTCTGATATCTGATTAAACTAAGTGAGCAAATGTGGAACTAATTGGGCTTTAAATACCTTATAGTATCGATTGCTGAAGCCATCCGGACCTGGGGCTTTTTCCGGTTTCAGTTCTTTTATGGCTTCTAAAATTTCCCTCTCAGAGATTGGGGCTTCTAGTAATGATGCCTCAGCATCAGTGAGTTTGGGAAGCGTTATGGTACTCCTCACATTTCAGCTGATGTGATGCATGTGGTCTGTTGGGATATAAATTGTAAAGTTTATGATAGAAATTTTTAAACAAGGCTCCAATAGATCTTGTATCTTCTATGGTAGTGTTATGAGTTGCTTTGAGGGAGTGTATATATGAGCTGGTATGTTGTTTTTTTAATGCCCTAGCCAATAGTTTTCCTGTTCTATTTCCTTCCCCATAGTATTTTTGTTTTATAAATAATTGGTGTCTCTGTGACTCAATTTGCAAGTGTTTGTTTAATTCTTCTCTTTTGTCCTGCCGGTTTTTAACTAAGATTTGGTCTTCAGGATGTATTTTCAGTGCTAAGTCAGCTTCTGAGACTTCTTGGGCCAATTTAGCATATTCTTTAAGAGATTGTTTGCGTTTAAACGCTTTGAGTTTAATGAATTCACCCCTGATGTAGGCTTTATGGGCCTCCCAGATCATCACAGGGCGAACTTCTGTAGTGTTATTAATAGTGAAGTAGGTGTTTAAGTGTTCAGTAAAAGATTCTACCACTTTTGAGTCTGCTATAAGTGAATTGTCAAGACGCCAAGAGAAAGGTCTGATAGGGGCGGACGGCCATGCTAATCTACATTCCACTAGTGAGTGGTCTGACCACACCGTGTGTTTAATATTAACATTTTTAATTAGTGATAGGGCAATGTGATCTACCAGTATGTAGTCCAGCCTTGAATAGCTCTTTTGTGGATTCGAAAAAAAAGGTATAGTCTCTGGTCTGTGGATGTGTGAATCTCCATGCGTCATGTAATGTCAGCTTCTTAATATCCCTCCATATGGAGCAGGGAGTTTTTTTATTGTGACGGGCGAACGGGTTAGAACTATCTAGGTCTGGGACCAGGGGTATATTAAGGTCACTTGCAACTATTAAGGGGCCCTTAGCTAGGTCAATTATTCTGTTGGTGAAGCGAGAGAAGAAACGGTCTTGTCCAACATTAGGGCAGTACATGTTTCTTGTAATAAAAGTATTTTCCCCCCTCTCCTATATAGATCCCGGACAGCCATATTCCTCTTATTAGGGCTATTAAATCCTCTCACGTTTTGAGTGAGAATTTGTATATATTGTGTATTAGAGTTTGTCATTATAGTTATACATGTCTAATTGTGGGTTCCTATGTTTATATAGCTGTGGTGGAGCTTCCAAACAGTGACTAGCTTCTAAATTCACAGTCCTCACATTAAAACAATCCCAATGGTGGCGCAGTTTTAACCTTTTAATGCCGTTAAAAGGTGTTCCGATGTAGGCACTTTCACCCTGTCACTTAAGGGTTAAATAAGATGAATAAAGCATAAACATAAAGAACACAGCACAACAGGTGCAAACTAAGAATAGAAAAAAACGCATTCTTTTTAAAGGGAGAACACAAACCCCTAATGGGCAACAAAACTATATCTCAAGATTTATGCATGTGATGCATCTAGCAGCGTCAAAACAGTGCTTCCTAGAGCCTTGTTCTGTATTTTATTTTATTTTTTTGAATATAGGAAAACATTAATATTGTAATATGTTAAAGGGCATATTACGGATAGTTCATGTGTGAAAAGTTCCAACACGTCTGGCAACCTTGTAATACAAAAAATATAACATTTGGCAATATAGGGAATCAACATTAGTGAAACATTTTACCTTACACCGCTCTTCTCATACATGAGACCCTGTCATCAGCTGGCAGCAGGCCTCAGTCCTGATTTCAAAAGCATCGCTCGACCAGCCGAGACCCACCTATATCAGAGGTCCAGCTGGATTAAACAGCCACTACTGTATTGTATTTATTGATTTATGGCAGTCTCAGAGGTAAAAACGTTTATCTTCCCATTGTGTGTGAACGTCCAGAATCCTGGGCTTCAATGGCTGTGGCTTTTGCAGGGATCTTTTTCCACTCCGTTCTCTGAGGGAGAGGTGGGACTAAGATAGGTTCCTTTGATGTCATCTCACGGATCTCCTCTTGCGGTGATGGTGGCGAGATCTCCAAGTCCTTGCAGATCTGTAATATGTCGTCTGTGGAGTTACAAATTAATCTTCTACCTATTTGCAAATTGAAAGGGTGGCCCCATCTGTATGGGATGTTACGCTGTCTCAGCTTAGCAGTGAAGTGCTTGAATTCCCTTCTTTTCTGCAAGGTTCTGGGTGTTAGATCTTCATACAGTTGAATTGGATCAGTTCTGAATTTGAGTGGGTACTTCTGCCTGGCTTTCTTTATTATATCCTCTTTAATCTGGTATCTTGTAACTTTGACAATGACATCCCTTGAGGGTTGGTCCCCTAGAGGTTTTGCCCACAGGGCTCTGTGGAACCTATCCAGGGCTATGGTGGCTTCGGGTTAAACCCCAATAATATGTGTAAAGAGACCCTGTAAATAGTCCTCTAGCTCTGACGGTGATACTGTCTCAGGTATTCCCCTTATTCTAATATTACTTCGGCGGCTTCGATTTTCTAAATCATCTAATTTGTTCTTTATTTGAAGTATAAAGTCATCTTGTGCTGCAACTTTGGAGCTTAGGAAAGTTATGTTTGAATTTGTAAGATCTGAATTATCTTCCTATCTTTGCACTCTCTGACCCATATCTGAGAGGTCTTTTTTAATCTCAGAGATTTCCTCCCTTATGCATTGCTTTACTTGGCATATTAAAGAAGAGAAATCTTTTTTTGAAGGTAGAGAGTCCAATAGGGCCCTGGGGATAGAGATAGCAGCAGATTCTGGGTACTCTCCTTCTGATTCCGATGAGGCAGAGGAAGCATCCGTTCTGGCATCACCTGGGGTTGCCATTTTCTTAGCTGGCGTATCCAAATGTTTAAAGAAACTATTTTACAGATGGGTTTGCAGACACTTGCTTCTTAGCTGCCTTTTCCGGCTTACCCCTTTTTTAGGAGACATGCTTATTATATCAGAAGTATATAGATGTTGAATTATGGTGAATTAAACCGCCTAGGTTAGTGGAGCAAGACAGGATAAACGACCAGGCTGTTCTGTAACCTGTTAGTGTTTATATGAGGTGTCTCTATAACTTTCTAGATATATATTTTAGCTCCAATTATAAATCCATAGTTATATGCAGACCTCAGATCAACCATGCAAGCTGAGGATATGTTGCACCCCTTTAAATGAAGCTTCTGCCTTTGTTGCTAGCTGCAATAAATATAGAACTTATTTTCCATGCGATTATGCCCTGATGTCCTTCATAGTTACTCACACATTACTTTTACACAGCTTATATGTTCTCAGGCACCATGTGCTGCGTCTTGCGGGTTAAAATGGCCGCATCCACACATCAATTAGCTCCGGTGTCTTATATATGCCTACTGGCCCCCTCACTCAATCCACACATGACCGGTCACTCTGGCCTCACCTTATTGTAGACTTCTGGTGTCTCTAGGGCATCTGTACCCAGAGCAATCTTATCTGGTATAAAATTTCAGGCCGCGAGTTAGGTCTGTGGCTGTGTCGCAAGTTCGGCGTGAGGAAAAGCTGCTCTTTTATTTTATGTCCCCCTTCCGATATGATCTCATGTTGGAGAAGTGGATCCGGAGGTGAAGGGACAGTATTTTAGTTCGATTGCGGTCAGATACATCCACATTTAAGGCGATTTGGCCCTGCAGGGAGAACAGAGCTCACAAATGTGCAGCCGTCTCCATTGAGCGCTGGCTCCGCCCCCGGAAATTCCTTTTTTATGAAGATTTTTTTATTTATTTTTTTCAGATCTATTTAACCCTTGTAGGTTTTACATTACTCAGTACTTTGGCCAGCATACTATGTTGACATAGTACCTACGTCCAACACAGGTGCATGTTGCGGTTCCCCTCTTTCAGCTTAGACAGCGGAGTCGCAACCAGGGGGGGGAGGCAAAAGGCATCTGCCAGATCACCGATCATTGCAGAGAGTGACTCTGTCTGGGTCACTCTCTGTAATGATTCTCTGTTGGTGCAGAGTGGGAGCACTACAGAAATAAATAAGTAAACATATATTTAAAATTTAAAAAAAAAGAGCCCTTAACTGCATACTGGCTGCCAGTACCTAAGATGGTGGTGACCAGTTGGTGGGGAGGGAAGAGAGCTGTTTGGTAGGGATCAGGGGGTGGGGGGTGTGAGGCAGGATGGTAATCCCTACACTGCAGCAAAAATAAACATTGCAAGCTAACTGATTAACCCGTTCACTGCCTGGAATTTATAAAGTGTGGTGCAGAGCTGCCAATAGCGATCTTCTAATTCCCAATAACCAATGCCAAAGCTATACATGTCTTCAGTTTCTGAACAAAGGGGACCCCACAGAAGCTTTTACAACCATTTTGTCTTATGACTGCAATAGTTGTATGTAAATCATTTCAGTGAGAAACCCATTGTTAGTGAAAAAGTTATCGATTTAGATATATAGTTTTCATTGGTAAATAATAAAAAAAAACTAAGGATCTATTTCTGTTGAAACGGAGTGATATCACAAATGCTAAAAATTCTCTGGTACTTTGGGCACTAGAAAAATCTAGTGTACAATGTCCATTAAAAGAGACAGTCAAGTCCAAAATAAACTTTCATGATTCAGATAGGGCATGCAAGTTTAAACAACTTTCCAATTTACTTTTGTCACCAATTTTGCTTTGTTCTCTTGGTATTCTTAGTTGAAAGCTAAACCTAGGTAGGCTCATTTGCTAATTTCTTATACCATAAAGGCCGCCTCTAATATGAATGTATTTTGACAGTTTTTCACCACTAGAGGGCATTAGTTCATGTGTGTTATATAGATAACATTGAGCTCATGCACATGAAGTTACCTAGGAGTCAGCACTGATTGGCTAAAATGCAAGTCTGTCAAAAGAACTGTAATAAGGGGGCAGTTTGCAGAGGCTTAGATGCAAGGTAATTACAGATGTAAAACATTTATTATTATAACTGTGTTGGTTATGAAAACTTGGGTATGGGTAATAAATTGATTTTCTATCTTTTTAAACAACAAAACTTCTGGTGTTGACTGTCCCTTTTAAGCTTTACTGGAGCTTTTATTGTAAGTATATTAATATAGGTTGAACTCGAGACTGCCCGTATTCCAGCCAAAATTGGAAACCACATGGCTGCATTTCGGTATTGAACAGAAGCAATTTTGTAATATACATGCATTAGCAAAAATGCTTCTAATAAAAGCTATAGCTGTTTCAAAAGTTTATTTAAGTATGCACCGTGCACCAGCATTTTAACACAACACTTGCTCAGAGAGCCTAAGGTGATTGTACCATCTGGTAATGACTCCATTTGTTAATTGCTGACCTGATACAAGCCCCACTGATGATCTGAGCAGCTGTAATATTTAAAATGTGGGTGCAGTGACAATATCCAGCTATGCTTCACATGCAAGTGCAGAGAAAAATGTTAACACTAAAACAGTGATAACTTTTACTAGAAGCATTTTTGCCAATACATTTATATTGCAAATATGTTTCTATTTAAAGATGTAATCTATGTGCATTTAAATTTTGACTGGAATGTCCCTTTTAATAGGATTTATTAAAAACTCAAATATTACCAATAACTGTAGTGTGAGGTTCCCTACATCATGAAATTGTACATTTTTGTTCCAACAGCTGGATAGTCGCTCCTTTTTTTGGAACAAGGCTCCTGGAGCAGACAGTGCTGTGTCTGGGTTTGTCACTCAGCTGGCTGCGGCTGAAGTTCTTAACAGACTACCGGACATCCAGTCCTTGCCGAGGAATATTGTGTTTATGTTTTTTCAAGGGGTAAGGCTTCTCGAAGACCATGAATACTTTTTGGCTATTGGTATATACATCATACTAATGTTTAATGCAGTATACAGTTGCATTCTGTGTTTCATATATTTTATACCATCCCTCCGATTGCTTTCACTTATGGGAGCAATCATGATCCTTTTGTAGTATATTTGCAAATGTTAGCGTTGACATTTTTTGATCAGCTAAATAAAACAAATAGGTGGTCATCTTTTCTATCTCTTTCCGATAGGAAGCTTTTGATTACATTGGCAGCTCGCGGATGGTGTATGACATGGAAAAGGGCAGGTTTCCAATCAACCTGGGCAACATTCATTCATATGTGGAGCTTAGCCAGGTACAGTGCAAACTTATCTGTGGCTGTGTTGTTCCTAATGCCTTTCCTTGTGAAGTAGGACTAACTAACTGCATGTAATAGACACTACTATAAAGAATAATATGCACAGATACTGATATAAAAATTCAGTATGAAACTGTTTAAAAACTTACTTAGAAGCTTCCAGTTTAGCTCTGTTTAAGAGATTACTGGAACACCCACTGCAAGTGGGAAATAACAGACACTCCCCCTTCCTTTGCATATGAAAATACCCTTTACACAAACAGAAGCAAGCTGGAGTAGGTATATGTCGGTATTCTTTTAAAACTTTGGGGCTCAGTTAGGAGTCTGAAAATCAGAGCAGTTATTTAAAAATAAGCAAAACTATCCATTTAAAAAAAAAAAGAAAAAACTGTATGGGCTATATAAATGGATCATCTACAAAACATTTATGCAAAGAAAAATCTAGTGTATAATGTCCCTTTAAAGGGATACAGAGTAACAGTACAAGTCATTAATTTCTTTCTAACATGGCTTGGAAAATCTAACATCTAACCAGTTTTGGTATGTGAAGATTGTGGTAACAGTGAATTGAAGATAAACAATTAGTTGCGATGTCATATGATTACTTTTTTATATTTTTTTAAAAACCCCAAGGAACACTGAACTGTTGGAATTTAACAAGTTTAATATGCAATGCAAACATTTTAATATAAGTCAACAATTTTGTTTGTATTCACATAGGAACTGTGCAATATACTGTAATTCTAAAATAAATCTATTTTTTATTTTTACTCCAAGAATGTCTCCTTTTCACTATATGTGTTAAAGGTTATTTTTTTATTATTGTTTTTGCAATATATTACAATGGTACCTTACATTATTATGTTTGGTTTGAATAACTCCATTCATGTTTAGACTTTTCACACCCTTTTAATAATTTTGATGAATTTCTTCTTCTGTCCTGCAGGTGGCAATAAGGAACAACTCTACGCTTTGGGTTCACACTGACCCTGTCTCTAGAAATAACGAGTCTGTGAACACAGGAGTAAGTACTAAATATGATTGAATATACTAAACAAAAACTTCTTTTGATTTGGAAAACACTATCCAATAATTAACATCACATTCTGCAGATTTTGAGGAATTCCACAAAATATATTCGATTGGTCAATTCAGATATTTGCTGGATCAGTCAGCAGGTCCAATCTTTTTTTTTTTTTTTTTTTTTGCAGTTGTTTCCAGATTGCATTAATGTCATACAAACGTGAATAGTTGTTTCCTGCCTATACTAGACCTAGAAAATAAGTTAAAAAAAATGCCCTTTTAATGCCACCCACACTGACAATTAAACTGGGAATTCTTAGGTTCCCCAAACTAATAGACTAAAACCTAGAAACAAATTTTGTAAAAATCTGTCTCTTCAGATGTTAGGCAAAAATTAAACTTACATGATGCAGATAGAGCACACAATTTTAAACAACTTTCTGATTTACTTCCATTGACACAATGTGCACAGTCTTTTTATATTTTCACTTTTTGGGTCACCAGCTTCTACTGAGCATGTGCAAGAATTTAGAGAGTATAAGTATATGCATTTGTGATTGGCTGGTTGATGACTGTCACATGATGCACTGGGAGTGGAAATATATATAACTTCAGATAGAGCATGCTAATTGCAGCCACCAATCAGCAAGCGCTATCCAGGATTCTGAACCAAAAATGGGCTGGCTCGTAAGCTTACATTCCTGCTTTTTAAAATAAAGATACCAAGAGAACAAAGAAAAAATAATAGTAATAAATTAGAAAGTTGCTTAACATTGCATGCTCTATCTGAACCATGAAAAAAAAATTGGGTTCAGTAATCCTTTAAATTGCACATAAGCTTCTTTCAGCAACAGTGTAATGGTTGCAGCAGGGGTGTATTGGCTCTCACGTGTTTCTGTATAGGGGGAATTAACTCATTAATACAGTACTAGCTGTACCACGTCATTCCATCACTACTTTCACCTTTTTCTATGACAACAGGTGCAGCAGTTAATTGATGTCCTATTAAATGCCAGCACCGGATCCAATGTCAGCATTCAAGAGGTCGACCAGTCACAGCCTCTCCCACCAGCTTCTTTTCAGCGTTTCCTTCGTGCTCGAAATATCCCTGGGGTGGTTCTCACTGACCATAAAACTTCATTCAGTAACAGGTAAGAGAGTGCTAAATAGTTGTGCATATACATAGGTATACAAGACCCCGACTTTTAGTCCATTCATGCAGCTAGGATGTAAAACGCTACCCTATATGATATCAAACTTGTCATATTTTCTTAAAAATCGTTTTGTAAATCATAGCTTTGTTTTTATATTTCTCCAATTCTATCGCCATTTGGAAACAATTTTGTAGAAAGAAGCATTTATTGGTGGCATAGCCCTTTGGTTTACTGTAACAAACGCACTCTAAATCTGTACAAGGGAATCAACACTAGAAACTGACAATCAAATAAAAGCTGACAATGATTTTATTTTGAAGGGGGAAAAAAATTGAAGATCTCAGACTGAATATTTTTGTAAATAAAAGAATTGTGACCTGGCCAAAATGCTGCAGAGTATTAAATGTATGGGAAACGGCTCTTTAAAATGAAGGTAAACTTTTATGAATGAAATCCCGTTTTTTAAAAATACTATTAAAAACAGGGGCACTTTCATTCATCAAAGTTTACAAAGCAGCCGTTTTGATTAAAAACTTAACTTTTTTTTTTCTTTTCACAGCAAGAGCAGCTTCCCCCACCTGGATTTTCTCTCTTCACATGTCAGCAATGACTAATCCAGCTTCCTCCAATCATGGCTTTCCTGTCCACAGTCATTGCCTTAGGCCATGCTGTGATTGGAGGAAGCCGGATTTGTCATTGATGACGTAAGAGAGGATTTCCAGGAGGGGGAAGCTGCTCTGGCTGTGCAAAGAAGAGAGGTAAGTTTTTAATCAAAACGGCTGCTTTGTAAACTTTGATGAATGAAAGTGCCCCTGTTTTTAATAGTATTTTTAAAAAACAGAATTTCATTCATCAAAGTTTACCTTCACTTTAAAGGGATAAGTCTACTCCTGAATTATTATAGTTTAAAAGATGGCTAATCCCTTTATTATCCAGTCCCCAATTTTGCATAACCAGCACGTTATATTATAATATACTTTTTCTTTCCTATGACATGGAGAGTCCACAATGTCATTCCAATAACTAGTGGGATATTCAACTCCTGGCCAGCAGGAGGAGGCAAAGAGCACTCCAGCAAAGCTGTTAAAGGGACACTGAACCCACATTTTTTCTTGTGTGATTCAGATAGAGCATGACATTTTAAGCAACTTTCTAATTTACTCCTATTATCAAATTTTCTTCATTCTCTTGGTCTCTTTATTTGAAATGCAAGAATGTTAGTTTAGATGCGGGCCCATTTTTGGTGAACAACCTGGGTTGTTCTTGCTGATAGGTGGATAAATTAATCCACCAATAAAAAAGTGCTGTCCAGAGGTCTGAAGCAAAAAAGCCTAGATGCCTTCTTTTTCAAATAAAGATAGCAAGAGAACGAATAAAAAATTATAATAGGAGTAAATTAGAAAGTTGCTTAAAATTGTATGCCTTATCTGAATCATGAAAGGAAAAAATTGGGTTCAGTGTCCCTTTAAGTATCACTTCCCTTACCCATAATACCCAGTCATTCTCTTTGCCTCTGTCAATGGAGGTTGTGCGAAGTTGGTGTCTGAATATTTTAATCCTTTTAGGGGTACTTTTCCCTGCAAGCAAGGATTGGGTTCTAGCTGTGTCCATATCAATCTCGAGTAAGAGTAGTGGTGGCTTTTAGCAGTTAAAAGGCGGTGAGGAAGTCCTTATTTTACTTTTAACACTTTGCTACCCCTTTGTAGAAAGCCAAAGTTGGTTACCTACAGGTCCATGGCAGGGGGTGCCTTACCTGCCACACCTAAGGAGCAGCATCTGTCCTGCAGTTGGATCCAAGGTAAGTGCCTTTGCCTTCTAGGTATGGAAGGACATCAGCACTTAACAGGTTAATCCTCATGTGTATCTATGCTGAGACTTAGTGATTCTTCCTAGTTAAGGATTCATTTTGGAGCTGTGGACAGGGCAGACTTTTGACCTTTTATGTGTTTGACATAAAATAGAGATTTTTATAATGATCTCTAAGATTGCTGCTGAGCAGTTACTTAATCAGGGATTTGTAGCTTCTGTGACTATTTTAACACAATGGAGGACTGGCTCTAAAAGGAAACAGTATTATGTGCACACAGTAATATGTTCCACTTTATTTCCCTGCACGGTCTGTTTGCATACAATTATGGCTTTTATTGTGGTAGGAGCCCTGTATGGATAAGTTTTATTTTCCCTCATTTTAGTGTCTCAGTATTATGAGTTTAATGCTAATTGCTGAGGGACAGGATCGTTTTTTTATGGCGCAGTTAGTCTTCTGACTTAGACATTTTCCTGCGCCCTGCCTTTTTATTAGTTATATGCCGTAGGCTTGTGTTATTGGATCATGTCGTTTTGTTCCTCCACCTAGCTGTTTTGCGATCGCGGTAGTTGCCGTTTTTGCATTCTAGGCTGAACCTGGTTTGAGTTGCTTGAGAGTCCTATTTTTGAAGTACGCAGTTGTTCCACCACTGTGGGCTGGTAACTTTTTTAGTCGTTAGTATTGAGGGATCTCTTTCATAGAGACTGTGTGGTAGGATCTGCAGGCTGCCAATATTGAATACTGTGTGCACACAGTATAATGGCTGTACATTCTTTTATGTTAACTGTGTATTAAGTGTTATACGTTCACTTTCTGTACCTACCGAAGAGACCAGAGTTAAGTCATGTGGGCATGACAAATGCATGGTGTAGCAGCTCAGCTGATATTTGTGGAGTACATTTTATTAAGGGATAAGTGTATGAATAACATGTACTCTCAGTGTAAGGTATTATGTACACTCAGTGTTATGATTGTCTTGTACTCGCAGTGTAATAAATATGTACACACAGTGTATTAGGTTATATACAAACAGTGTAATATGTGTTTTGTTCTCATTATGTATCACAGTTTAATGAGTATTATGTACACACTGTGTATTACGTTATGTACACACATCCACACAGTGTAATGAGTATTATGTATACACAGTGTAATGCGTATTATGTACACACTGTGGAATGAGTATTATGTACACACTGTGGAATGAGTATTATGTACACACTGTGGAATGAGTATTATGTACACACTGTGGAATGAGTATTATGTACACACTGTGGAATGAGTATTATGTACACACTGTGGAATGAGTATTATGTACACACTGTGGAATGAGTATTATGTACACACCGTGGAATGAGTATTATGTACACACCGTGGAATGAGTATTATGTACACACCGTGGAATGAGTATTATGTACACAACGTGGAATGAGTATTATGTACACAACGTGGAATGAGTATTATGTACACAACGTGGAATGAGTATTATGTACACAACGTGGAATGAGTATTATGTACACAACGTGGAATGAGTATTATGTACACAACGTGGAATGAGTATTATGTACACAACGTGGAATGAGTATTATGTACACAACGTGGAATGAGTATTATGTACACAACGTGGAATGAGTATTATGTACACAACGTGGAATGAGTATTATGTACACAACGTGGAATGAGTATTATGTACACAACGTGGAATGAGTATTATGTACACACAGTGGAATGAGTATTATGTATACACAGTGTGCTGCATATACTGTACACACAGTGTAATGAGTATTATGTTGACACAGTGTGATGTCTCACAGTGTGATTGGTTCTGTACACTCAGTGTATTATGTGTTATGCTCTCATTGTGTTCACTCAGTGTAATGAGTATGATGTTCACTCAGTATAATGAGTATTATGTACACACAGTGTACTTAGTATTATGTACTCACTGTGTCATGCGTTTTATGTTAACTCGGTTTAATGAGTTTTATATATACACAGTATAATGAATTTTATGTACTCATGTTATCCTGGAAGGTTTTGTTTCTTGATGCTATTTCTTCCGCTCTCATAGTGTCTGCGCTTTCTGCTCTGCAGTGTGATTTTCCCGTACCTTATTTTTCATGCTGATAAGGCGGTCCTTCGTTCTAAATTGAGGTTTCTCCCAAAGGTGGTGTCGGATCGAAACATTAATCAAGAAATTGTTGTTCCTCCTTTTTGTCCTAATCCTTCTTCTCAAAAGGAATGTCTTTTGCATAACTTGGATGTTGTGCGGGCTCTAAAATTTTACTTACAAGCTACTAAAGATTTTCGGCAATCTTCTGCCCTGTTTGTTGTTTTCTCTGGAAAGCGTAAGGGTCAGAAGGCCACTTCTACTTCTCTGTCTCTCTGGTTGAGAAGTTTGATTTGTTTGGCTTATGCAACTGCTGGACAGCAGCCTCCTGAGAGACTTAGGGCTCATTCCACTAGGGCTGTCTCCTCTTCTTGGACTTTCAAAAATGAAGCTTCTGTGGAACAGATTTTCAAGGCGGTAACATGGTCCTCTCTGCATACTTTTCCCAAATTCTACAAATTTGATACTTTTGCCTTGGCCGAGGTTTCTTTTGGGAGAAAGGTTCTTTAAGCGGTGGTGCCTTGTGTTTAGATCCTCCTGCCTTTTTCTCCCTCCCTGTTCATTCCGTGTCCTCTAGCTTGGGTATTAGGTTCCCACTAGTAATTGGAATGACGTTGTGGACTCTCCATGTTATAGGAAAGAAAACAAAATTTATGCTTACCTGATAAATTTCTTTCTTTCCGGACATGGAGAGTCCACGACCCCGCCCTCTTTTTAATTATAATTCGGCAGGTTTTTTTTAGTAAACCGCAGGCACCTTTTCACCCTTGTGTTTCTTTTTTCCATTTTCCTTCGGCTGAATAACTGGGGATTATGGGTAAGGGAAGTTACACTTAACAGCTTTGCTGGGGTGCTTTTTGCCTCCTGCTGGCTAGGAGTTGAATATCCCACTAGTAATTGGAATGACGTTGTGGACTCTCCATGTCCGGAAAGAAAGAAATGTATCAGGTAAGCATACATTTTGTTTTTCCTCTGATTAGCTTGTGTCTAAGCCTGTGTAGACTGTCCCCTTATTTCAGTTCTTTTCTGACAGACGTGCATTTTAGCCAATCGGTGCTGACCTATAAATAACTCCACAGGAGTGAGCACAATGTTGATCTATCTGGAACACATGAACTAGCGCTGCCTAGCTGTGAAAAACTCTGAAAATGCACTGAGATAAGAGGTAGCCTTCAAGGGCCTACAAATTATCATATGAGCCTCCCTAGGTTTAGCTTTAAACAAAGAATAAAGCAAATGTGTAAATTGGAAAGTTGTTTAAAATGGCATGCCCTATCTGAATCATGCAAGTTTTAGTTTTGACTAGACGGTCCCTTTAAAATAGCTGGATTTGGGATTAACCTGCATGAAGAGCATTTTAAGCTGTATGTATGTATGTGTGTATGTGTTCGCATACATATCCTTCGCTGGCCAATTATTGTTTAAGATTGTGTTTACTATTTGTATAGATCAGCTAGGTTTTTTGGTACACAGGATAGCCATTGTATAAATTTCATTGTTAACCTCTCTTATCCTTTTGGCACTCCTCTTTGTGTAAGGAGCCTTGCTCTGCTGTGCCCATCCTAAAGCTGCCATCATGTATCTGTCAGGTACTATCAAAGTGTGTATGACACATCTGAGAATCTTATGATAAAATACCCTGAGATGTCCGAAGAAGAAGCTCTGGAGTATATCACTGACACAGCACGGGTAAGTGTCGAGGGACAATATTCTAGGGGGAGAAATGTGTGGCGGATTGCGCTCCAGTATATAAATGGGGGGGGCGTGCACCTGAAGAACAGCGATATTAATGCACATACTTTTTAACCTTTCTGACCTTCCTTGTTTTTCAGTCCCTTGCAGATGTAGCTACTGTACTTGCCACTGCCCTATACAAACAAGCGGGAGGAAATGAGACATTGGAGATCAAGGCTGACCCTAAAACCGTAAACTACTTTTTTTGCGCAGTATATCGTTTAATAGTAGCAATATATTTTTACTGTTAGATAATGTAAAGTGTCGGTTTGCAGGTTACCCGCATGCTCTATGGGTTTTTGTTGAACACCAACAACAGCTGGTTCCAATCACTCATTAAAGCTGACTGGAGAAAAAGTCTAGGTAAGTGGCTCATACTATAGCATATAACAAAAAGGAGTGCCAACCATTCTGTATTTAATCTGTTGTGCTGCAGGAGTGACCCCCATTTCTCCTGTTAAGTGTAGTCAGTCCACGGGTCATCCATTACTTATGGGATTATAACTCCTCCCTAACAGGAAGTGCAAGAGGATCACCCAAGCAGAGCTGCTATATAGCTCCTCCCCTCTACGTCATATCCAGTCATTCTCTTGCACCTAACCAATAGATAGGATGTGTGAGAGGACAGTGGTTATTAAAACTTAGTTTTTATTTCTTCAATCAAAAGTTTGTTATTTTAAACGGCACCGGAGTGTGTTGTTTTTTCTCAGGCAGCATTAGAAGAAGAATCTACCTGAGTTTGTGTATGATCTTAGCGGACGTAACTAAGATCCATTTGCTGTTCTCGGCCATTCTGAGGAGCGAGGTAACTTCAGAACAGGGGACAGCGGGCAGGGTTCACCTGCAAAGAGGTATGTTGCAGTATATTATTTTCTAAGGAATGGAATTGACTGAGAAAATACTGCTAATACCGATAAAATGTAAGTACAGCCTTAAATGCAGTAGTAGCAACTGGTATCAGGCTGTTATGTATGTATGTTGGCACTGAAGTATTTCTGGGGAATGGCATTTCACTAAGAAAATACTGTATACATATAACTTATAGCCTTTCTGCAGTGATAGCAACAGGCTTTTATTATCATTTCATATATTTATATTTAAAACGTTTACTGGCAGGTTAATCGTTTTTCTCTCTGAGGTACTTGGTGAAAAATATATGGGCATTATTTTCCACTTGGCTGTCGTTTATTTTGAATAAATTTAAGCTTGAGAACCTCCGTGTACTATTAGGGGAGGTATTAGCGGCTCTGAATGATTGTAACACGGTTGCAATCCCAGAGAAATTATGTAGGCTGGATAGATACTATGCGGTACCGGCGTGTACTGACGTCTTTCCTATACCTAAGAGGCTTACAGAGATTATTAACAAGGAGTGGGATAGGCCCGGTGTACCCTTTCCCCCCCCTCCTATATTTAGAAAAATGTTTCCAATAGATGCCACCACACGGGACTTATGGCAGACGGTCCCTAAGGTGGAGGGAGCAGTCTCTACTCTGGCTAAGCGTACCACTATCCCGGTGGAGGATAGCTGTGCTTTTTCAGATCCAATGGATAAAAAGTTAGAGGGTTACCTTAAGAAAATGTTTACTCAACAAGGTTTTATATTACAACCCCTCGCATGCATTGCGCCTGTCACGGCTGCGGCGGCATTCTGGTTTGAGTCTCTGGAAGAGACCCTTGAGACAGCTCCATTGGATGAGATTATAAACAAGCTTAAAACCCTTAAGCTAGCTAATTCATTTATTTCTGATGCCGTAGTGCATCTAACTAAGCTTACGGCTAAGAATTCCGGATTCGCCATTCAGGCGCGCAGAGCGCTGTGGCTAAAATCCTGGTCAGCTGATGTGACTTCTAAATCTAAATTGCTTAACATACCTTTAAAAGGGCAGACATTATTCGGGCCCGGTTTGAAGGAAATTATCGCTGACATTACTGGAGGTAAGGGCCATGCCCTGCCTCAAGACAGAGCCAAACCAAGGGCTAGACAGTCTAATTTTCGTGCCTTTTGTAACTTCAAGGCAGGAGCAGCATCAACTTCCTCCGCTCCAAAACAGGAAGGATCTGTTGCTCGCTACAGACAGGGCTGGAAACCTAACCAGACCTGGAACAAGGGCAAGCAGGCCAGAAAACCTGCTGCTGCCCCTAAGACAGCATGAAGTGAGGGCCCCCAATCCGGAAACGGATCTAGTAGGGGGCAGACTTTCTCTCTTCGCCCAGGCTTGGGCAAGAGATGTCCAGGATCCCTGGGCGTTAGAGATCATATCTCAGGGATATCTTCTGGACTTCAAAGCTTCTCCTCCAAAAGGGAGATTTCATCTTTCAAGGTTGTCAACAAACCAGATAAAGAAAGAGGCGTTTCTACGCTGTGTACAAGATCTTTTACTAATGGGAGTGATCCACCCGGTTCCGCGGTCGGAGCACGGACAAGGGTTTTACTCAAATCTGTTTGTGGTTCCCAAGAAAGAAGGAACCTTCAGACCAATCTTGGATTTAAAAATCCTAAACAAATTCCTAAGAGTTCCATCGTTCAAAATGGAAACTATTCGGACAATCTTACCCATGATCCAAAAGGGTCAGTACATGACCACAGTGGATTTAAAGGATGCCTACCTTCACATACCGATTCACAAAGATCATTACCGGTACCTAAGGTTTGCCTTCCTAGACAGGCATTACCAGTTTGTAGCTCTTCCCTTCGGGTTAGCTACTGCTCCAAGAATCTTTACAAAGGTTCTGGGTTCTCTTCTGGCGGTACTAAGACCGCAAGGAATATCGGTAGCTCCGTACCTAGACGACATTCTGATACAAGCGTCAAGTTTCCAAACTGCCAAGTCTCATGCAGAGTTTGTACTGGCATTTCTAAGGTCACATGGGTGGAAAGTGAACGAAGAAAAGAGTTCTCTATTGCCACTCACAAGAGTTCCCTTCTTAGGGACTCTTATAGATTCTGTAGAAATGAAAATTTACCTGACAGAAGACAGGTTAACAAAACTTCTAAATGCTTGCCGTGTCCTTCATTCCATTCCACACCCGTCAGTGGCTCAATGTATGGAGGTAATAGGCTTAATGGTAGCGGCAATGGACATAGTACCCTTTGCACGCCTGCATCTCAGACCACTGCAATTGTGCATGCTAAGTCAGTGGAATGGGGATTACTCAGATTTGTCCCCTATGCTGAATCTGGATCAAGAGACCAGAGATTCTCTTCTATGGTGGCTCTATCGTCCACATCTGTCCAAGGGGATGCCCTTCAACAGGCCAGATTGGACGATTGTAACAACAGACGCCAGCCTGATAGGTTGGGGCGCTGTCTGGAATTCCCTGAAGACTCAGGGATTATGGACTCAGGAGGAGAGTCTCCTTCCCATAAATATTCTGGAATTAAGAGCAGTTTTCAATGCCCTTCTGGCTTGGCCTCAGTTAGCAACTCTGAGGTTCATCAGGTTTCAGTCGGACAACATCACGACTGTGGCTTACATCAACCATCAGGGAGGGACAAGGAGTTCCCTAGCGATGATGGAAGTCTCAAAGATAATTCACTGGGCAGAGTCTCACTCTTGCCACCTATCAGCGATCCACATCCCAGGCGTGGAGAACTGGGAAGCGGATTTTCTAAGTCGCCAGACTTTTCATCCGGGGGAGTGGGAACTTCATCCGGAGATCTTTGCCCAAATACTTCGGCGTTGGGGCAAACCAGATCTGGATCTCATGGCGTCTCGCCAGAACGCCAAACTTCCTTGTTACGGATCCAGATCCAGAGACCCGGGAGCGATTCTGATAGATGCTCTGACAGCACCTTGGGTCTTCAACATGGCTTATGTGTTTCCACCCTTCCCGATGCTTCCTCGATTGATTGCCAGGATCAAACAGGAGAGAGCATCGGTGATTCTAATAGCGCCTGCGTGGCCACGCAGGACCTGGTATGCAGACCTAGTGGACATGTCGTCCTGTCCACCATGGTCTCTACCTCTGAGACAGGACCTTCTGGTGTAGGGTCCTTTCAAACATCCAAATCTAATTTCTCTGAGGCTGACTGCATGGAGATTGAACGCTTGATTCTATCAAAGCGTGGATTCTCGGAGTCAGTGATTGATACCTTAATACAGGCTAGGAAGCCTGTTACCAGGAAAATTTACCATAAAATATGGCGCAAATACTTGCATTGGTGCGAATCCAAGAGTTACTCATGGAGTAAGGTTAGGATTCCTAGGATATTGTCTTTTCTACAAGAAGGTTTAGAAAAGGGTTTATCCGCTAGTTCGTTAAAGGGACAGATCTCAGCTTTGTCCATCCTTTTACACAAACGTCTGTCAGAAGTTCCAGACGTTCAGGCTTTTTGTCAGGCTTTGGCCAGGATTAAGCCTGTATTTAAAACTGTTGCTCCGCCATGGAGCTTAAACTTAGTTCTTAACGTTTTACAGGGTGTTCCGTTTGAACCCCTTCATTCCATTGATATCAAACTGTTATCTTGGAAAGTTCTGTTTTTAATGGCTATTTCCTCGGCTCGAAGAGTCTCTGAGTTATCGGCCTTACATTGTGATTCTCCTTATCTGATTTTTCATTCAGACAAGGTAGTTCTGCGTACTAAACCTGGGTTCTTACCTAAGGTAGTCACTAACAGGAATATCAATCAAGAGATTGTTGTTCCTTCATTGTGTCCTAATCCTTCCTCAAAGAAGGAACGACTTCTGCACAATTTGGACGTTGTCCGTGCCCTGAAATTTTATTTGCAGGCAACTAAAGATTTTCGACAAACTTCTTCCCTGTTTGTCGTTTATTCTGGACAGAGGAGAGGTCAAAAGGCTTCGGCTACCTCTCTCTCCTTCTGGCTTCGTAGTATAATACGTTTAGCCTATGAGACTGCTGGACAGCAGCCTCCTGAAAGAATTACAGCTCATTCTACCAGAGCTGTGGCTTCCACTTGGGCCTTTAAAAATGAGGCCTCTGTTGAACAGATTTGCAAGGCTGCGACTTGGTCTTCACTTCACACTTTTTCCAAATTTTACAAATTTGACACTTTTGCTTCTTCGGAGGCTGTTTTTGGGAGAAAGGTTCTTCAGGCAGTGGTTCCTTCCGTATAAAGATCCTGCCTGTCCCTCCCGTCATCCGTGTACTTTTAGCTTTGGTATTGGTATCCCATAAGTAATGGATGACCCGTGGACTGACTACACTTAACAGGAGAAAACAAAATTTATGCTTTTGTGATAAATTCCTTTCTCCTGTAGTGTAGTCAGTCCACGGCCCGCCCTGTTTTTTATGGCAGGTCTAAATTTTAAATTATACTCCAGTCACCACTGCACCCTATAGTTTCTCCTTTCTCGTTTGGTTTTCGGTCGAATGACTGGATATGACGTAGAGGGGAGGAGCTATATAGCAGCTCTGCTTGGGTGATCCTCTTGCACTTCCTGTTAGGGAGGAGTTATAATCCCATAAGTAATGGATGACCCGTGGACTGACTACACTACAGGAGAAAGGAATTTATCAGGTAAGCATAAATTTTGTTTTCTTATTTTGCAGATACTTAAAGGTGCTTCAATTTAACCCTACAGTTAGGGAGCAACAATAACTGTGTTTACCCCTGAAAGCCTTGCAGCTCTCAAATAGGACTTTACCTGTGTGCTTGTTTAACCACTTTGCAGAGCTTAAAGTAATCTAGGATCAGTGGTGCAAATTTAGAGGGATATGAAACAGTGCTATAACATAAGTATATGGCAGCTTTGCTGGTTAAGAATATGCTTTATTCTCACAAAAAGTTCAAACTATTATTTTGCAAAATGGCATGGAGAGTAAAAGATAATAACAATCACGTTGTGTCCACCGTGGCATCTAACAAGTTTCGTTAACACGCTGTAATCATAGACATTGCCACTGTGATTTTCATTGATTGATATAGATAGGAACTTGCTTCTGACCCTCCTTCTTAAAGTGCAAATTACAATCTATATCCTGTATATACTTAAGCAAATAACTGTTACAAGCGGTTAGTAGGAATACCGTAAAAGTCATCAATATAAGATTTCATAAAAATAGAGAGATAAACTCTGCTTACAAGCAAAAATGTTTATAAAAGCATTTGCAGAATAATAAATATATTGTGATTAGAAGGGTCAACTTAGTAGCAAGGATAGTGTTACAAAAACATTTGCAAAATAAGTATAAATAAATCGTATATATTTATATGTACTGTGCTAATGAATGTAATTAACATCATACGTTAATAACATATCTCCAAAAGGGATCTATAAGTACACATCACTTTGATACAACATAATCACTAAAGAAATTCAGAATGTCATATCGGGAATTGAATCATTAGTGATCCTTGTCTGGACCTTATGGATCCAAAACACGTCCTTTTCTCTAGAAGGCGAATCTCACCTACACAATTTGGTAGGAAGATCTGTTCAATAGCTGTCCATTTAAAGTAGAATATTTGTATTGTGCACAGCAGCTAAAGCAGAACAGTCATCATCCCACCGAATGTCTCCTAAATGTTCTCTCTCCCTGGTCCTGAGTTGCCTAGTGGTCATACCAATATATTGCATCCTGCAGTGCAAATAGGAAATCATGTAAATCACAAAAGTGGTCGAGCAATTAATACAGCTGGAATGTTCAAAAACCCAATTAGTGACATAAGATTGAAAATGATTACCTTGTGGAAGGAAATCGCACGCTTTACATCTAGGGTCCCCACACCGGTAAGTGCCCTTAATGTTCAATGAAGAGCTGTCTGAACTTAAAGGCCTGAACATACTAGGGGCCAAAATGTTAAAAATAGAACACCTTTTTTTTGTATGCAAACCTGCTACCACCCTATACCTAGTCTTTCAGATCATCTGCATAAAGGGTGGGAAGATAATTCTGAATTATTTTGCCGATCTCATCATATTGGTTGCTATAGTTGTTAACAGAAGTAATTTTCTTTGCTTGTTTGATGTTTTGTGTTCTTGTGGCTCTCTTTAGATTATTAATCAATAGCTCATCTCTAGTGATACTGCCTACCACATTCATTGCTCTTTGAAAAGCATGTGCACCATAGCCTCTATCGTGCAATCTCTTAGATAATTGCATTTTCTCTGTGGTATGCAGAAACAGTGCTCCTTTAGTAAAAAAAAAAAGTGTTAAATCAAAGTAAACCTAAAAAGCATAACAAACTTACTTGTTTCCTTGCAAAATGAGCACTTAGAAGTTATCAGTTTAGCTACTGCCTGCAGCTAGATAAGAGAGCAGACATGCTGACAACTTAAGTTGCATTCTGCCTCTTCTGAGCATGGATAAAACTGACTTCCTGTTTAGCTCATGTTGCTCTAGTAGATTTGTGGGGCTGTGATAGGAAGTAGTGGACAATGAACAAATAAAGTTAAAAAATAAATAAAAGTTAAAATCCTTTTAATTTGATGAGTAATACATATTGCAATGATTTCTATTAAGTATAAGCCACTGCTTACTGCTTTTTTTTACAACAATTAAACGCTGTTTAATATCCCTTTAATGTCATTTTTATATTATAATTTTCCTCTAAAAGTATCTGCAAAGGATAATTATTTGTTTAAAGACTGGAAAAAAAGAACTTTCATTTTGTTTTGTTCACTGTATTTAAAGATATTTTTCCAAGTAATTAATTATAATTTAGAACTCCAAAAAATAGAAAGTGGTTTCTTGTCACTCACAATGTGTGTCTGCTTTCATTCTCTTCTGTAGAGGATAAACAATTTTCATATTACGTGACTGCCACTTTATTTGGTAATAAAGCATCGCCAAACTCCCCCACTCAAATTGTGCTGTCTGTTTTGGCAAACCTTACTGGAACTATGGTCAACTTTACACAAGAGCAGTGTCAAAATCCAGACAAGGCAACGGACGCCCAAAAAGAGGTTAGTGAAAAATCTTCGTCTTGTCACTATTTATCCGAAACATAGACTTCACTTTGAAATACCAATATTGACTCCAGGCATATCTTTCTTATGGGGCAGATGCTAGATCAGTTATGCCAGGCATATTATCATCATGTTGTGTAGTAATCCTCGATCACTGAGCTGTCATGACACAATATCCGTAAACTGTAATTGTGTAACTTTTGCACGTATGTTATTGAAAATTTGCTTGAAGGTGGAGATTGTATGTAAAGTTTGAAGTGGTATTGCATGTGTGCTTAATGGGACATGAAACACACAAATTTTTCCTTTCATGAAGCATGCAAACAACTTTCCAATTGACTTCTATTATCTAATTTGCTTAATTCTCTTGATTACCTTTGTTGCAAAGCATATTTAAATAGGCTCAGTAGCTGCTGATTGGTGCTGCCCCCCACATAATTGTGTCTCCCTCTTGATCTATCACAATATGGTATGGCTTCTTATTGACTGTTTTTATTGTGTTGTTTTTGTGCATGTGTAGCTTCTAGATGACAGGCATGCTGCACACACTCCCAATACTCGGTATGCACAGCAGGCAGTGTGGCTTCTCATTGGCTGTGTATTGTGCACGTGTAGCTTCTAGATGGCAGGCATGCTGCACACACTCCCAATACAGGTGGTCCTCGTTTTACAACGGTTCAATTTACACCGTTTCAGAATAACAACCTTTTTTTCCAGTCATGTGACTGCTATTGAAAAGCATTGAGAAGCAGTGCATTTATTAAAATAGCCAGTAGGTGGAGCTGTCCGCTTGTGTTGCAGCAAAGCCAAGCAAGCTGAAATTAATCAGTTTAACCAGACCTGAGCTATCGAGCAGATTTCAAAGGAACAAGATCTTTCTGTCTATAAATCCGTCCAGATTGGAATGCATAGAAAGAACTGTTTGCAGAAAACTGCAAGTGATGTCTGTGTTGTGTAATTATTTTATTAGGTTTATAATGCTGTTTAGCAAATGTTTTTGTTCATTTAACTTAGTTTAATTATATATTCTGTGTTGTGTGATTATATTATTAGGTTTATAATGCTGTTTAGCATTTAAAGTCTTCATTTCAAAGCTTTAAAAATAATGTATTAGGTGTTACTTATGACAATTTTGTGAGGGGCCTGGAACCCAACTCCCTCACTTCCCCTTGACTTACATTATAAATTGGGTTTCAATTTACAATGGTTTCGATTTACAACCATTCCTTCTGGAACCTAACCCCGGCGTAAACTGAGGCTACCTGTACTCGGTATGCACAGCAGGCAGTGTGGCTTCTCATTGGCTGTGTATTGTGCATGGTATGTTTACATGCTTTATGTGTAGCTTCTAGATGACAGGCATGCTGCACAAACTCCCAATACTCGGTATGCACAGCAGGCAGTGTGGCTTCTCATTGGCTGTGTATTGTGCATGGTATGTTTACATGCTTTATGTGTAGCTTCTAGATAACAGGCATGCTGCACAAACTCCCAATACTCGGTATGCACAGCAGGCAGTGTGACTTCTCATTGGCTGTAATGACAACTGATAAAAAAAAAGGGGTGGACAGGGGACTTTGCAGAACATAATATGAAAACTAAAAATTCATTAGCTTCAAATGTTTATCATTTTTACAACCAGGAAGCAATTACAGGCACACTTCCTATTTATAGAGTAACCTTTTTAATGTTTGCTGTCCATTAAATGAATTTGTATTCCTCTTCAGCTACTTGTTTATTCCTAAGACTTCTCTTTTTCCTTTTTTTTTTATTTAGCTATATGATTACTTCTGGGTTCAGGGCCCTTTAGACAGTAACACCACAACCAGGGTCCCATTCTGTGTGAGAAGCACAGTCCGCAGCCACCTTGCTGAGTCCCCTGCCTCTGAACTGGAAGACTGGGCTTCTACAGAATACTCTACCTGGACTGAGAGCCGCTGGAAGCAGACAAAAGCACGCATATTCCTGCTACCCAGTCACCAATTAGAAGTGAGTAGCAGAGGTTGATGACATTCATTGGTTACTTTTTTTTTATTAAAGGGACATGAAACCCAAATGTTTGGTTCGGCACCTGATTATTGGCTAAATGTAGCCACCAATCGGCAAGCGCTACCCAGGTGCTGAACCCAAAATGGGCCAGCTCCTAAGCTTACCTTCCTGCTATTTTCAAATAAAGATACCAAGAGAAAAACATTTTTGTTAATAGGAGTAAATTAGAACATTGCTTAAAATTGCTGCTCTATTTGATTCATGAAAGAAAACATTTAAGTTTAACATCCCTTTAATGGTTTATAAGATCAAAGTAATCACAAGACTCATGTGTAGCTTTGCTGCGTGCCTAGAGTATAAAGAAACGGGACATTTGCTTTGAGCCAGAGAGGAATTGCACGAGATGTATATTTCACATACTTTCTTTGCATTTCTAGGCACAGTGAGATAATTACTTACCCATGCTTTAATGAGATGCAGGCATTTAATATTGGCAAACCCGCATTTACCAGCAGTTTCTATCTTGCTATTTTATTATGCCTCAGCGCTTGATAAATCCAGGGAGCCACCAATTTACCTCAGTCTCCTTATTTATTAGAATTATCTTACATATATCAATGTATACAAATCCCTTATTTGTCTCCTACATATGTGTTAATGGCTAAATTTAATGTACATTTTAAATTTCTTAACCCCTGTTGTGTGATGGTAACGGGACATTACAGCTATTTTTATATGCATAGTATATATCAGCAATTAAGCACTTTGTTACAAAAGATCTGCATGCAGAATATTATCTTTTGTACTGTGCCTGGTTAGGTAAAAATATATCTGCGCTGATCAAGCAATCACTGTGTAGCATATTGCAGGATTAGGGTTCTGAAATCTGAAGGTTTTAGGAAGACCACTATTTTTATTGTTAAATTACTGTAAAACCAGTTAAGATAAATAATGAACAAACATAACAAACACTTTTTTTTTTACTACTTAGTTTTACATTTTGTGTTTAATAATAGAAGTAAAAAAGGAAATGCTCTGATGTGTTAAATCATTTTATTATTGCACTGTTGCTTTCATATAACTAAACACATAGTTAAAGGCAGCAATGCACTACTGAGCCAATGACCAGAGGTATGTGTGTAGCCACCCATCACCAGCTAGCTCCCAGGAGTGCATTGCTACCCCTGAGCCTACCTAGATATGTTTTGCAACAAAAGAGATTGAAACCAATTTGATATTAGAAGTAATTTGAAAAGTCCCTTACAATTGCATGTTATGACTGGACTGTAAAAGTTTAATTTTGATATTCACATCCCTTTAAGACTGGTTGTAGAACTTCCTCTTGTGGGTTTATGGAATAAAACAAGAACTTGTTCAATCATTGTTACTTTGTGTAATGCAATCCTCATTTCTCCCTAGGTGATGACATTGCTTGTCGGCATTACTGTCCTCCTGGTTTCTCTGGTTGCCACATTCTTTATTAATGCCAAGGCCGACATCCTTTTCTCTAGCGCTCAAGATGGTGAAGTTGCCTATTAAGGTTTTTGGCTTTGCATATTTGTGGTGAGCCAAAAATTGCTACTTGCATTAAACTGTGTCTGATGAAAATGCCACACTGGATGGACTTTTATACTAATGGAGTAAACCGTGTTTACATATGCGTGAGGGAATATTCTCCGTGTTCTGAAAACGAACATTCAACTCTGTAAGGACGCCAAAGCATAAGGTCTCCCCGTCCAGCACCTTTTGGATAAAAAAAAAATGTCCTTTTAAGTGGACCTATTAAGGGGTTTTGTTTTATTTTGCAAACCAAGAACCATACCTCCAGTATCATACCATCCATATTTATTCACACATTCTGCTTCATTCTTTTTTGAATGGTGATTCTTTTTTTTTTTTTTCCCCCACGTTGGACAAATATTTGTAGTGGAAAATAAAATGTAAGATACTTTCCTGCTTCTTAAATTACCGTCTTTGGGCGTAAGCCGCAGAATTAACAAATATATGAAGATATCGCAAATTCCATAAAAAAAAAATTTGAGCTTTATTTTTAAAATATTTTACTTGAAGTGAATTATATATAATGGGGCATAACGAATGTTTAATTTAAATGCAAAATCTGTTTGATATAAAAATGTCATTTTCCCTTGCAACCTCAAGAACTATGGATCTATTCTGCTGCTATTTGCAGTAAACTACTACCGCCTTGTGTCATGTTACTTCTACCGTCCCCTTATCTGTATTTTTGCACTATTTTGCTGTGGTTTTTTTTTCTAATTGTGCTAACTTTGTACACCTAAAAAAATTCACATGTAAAACAGGCCACACATTGCTTTCATTTTCTCAAATATTTATTTTTTTGTGTGTAAACATGAAACATTAAAATCATTCCATGACAAACAAGGGTGTAATTACGTTACCTGTTATTGAATATGCAATGTCATGACCTTACAGGTCAAGTGCATCAAAGGAGTTTCAATTTCCCAGACTCATATTGTATGCTTAAAGAAACATTAAAAATAGTAGTATTGCATAATCATCTAACGAATTATAAAAATGCAATGTAATGGCACTTTCAAATGAGCAGTAGATTTTTTTCAGAAATGTTTCAAAGTTAGGTAAATTTTCCTGTATCATGTGACAGCCATCAGCCAATTACAGAATTTACATGCATATATACTGTGATTGCTTGCACATGCTCAGTAGGTGCCTCCAAAATGTGTGCAAATAAAAAGATTGAGCACATTTTGATAATGGAAGTGAATTGGATTTTTTTTTAATTGCTTGCTGTATCTGAATCATAAAAGTTTAATTTTGACTTTAGTGTTCTTTTCAAGCAGCACTGTACTCAAAAATGTTCTGTATTGCATATAAATGAGCAGCATTTACACACATCAAAATATTTTTTTACCTGAAAAAAATGTTAAAGGGAAACTCAAGTCAAAATTAAACTTTCATGATTCAAATACAGCATGCCATTATAATCAACTCTTGAATTTACTTCCATTAACAAAATGTGCACATTTTGTTAATATTTACACTTTGTTTTTCAGTCACCAGCTCCTACTGAGCATGTGCAAGAATTCACAGAATATACATATATGCATTTGTGATTGGCTGATGGCTGTCACATGATACAGGAGGAGTGGAAATAGACATAACTTTGAAACTTGTTGCAAAAAAATCTACTACTCCTTTTTAGTTCAGATAAATTGCAATTGCATTGTCTTTTTATCATGCATTTGTTGATTATGCAAATCTACTGTATTTACTGGTCCTTTAAGTAAAATCTGTTTATTTGTAAATTAAAACTAATGTACTGCAGTATTAGCTTTGCACGAAATACTAAACCTCATTGGCTGATAAGAACAACTGACACATTTTTAATGGTGGAGGGGATGCGCCTCTACAAGTATGACGTGAAAATGTTGGGTTTATTTAACCCTTTCGTGACAGGGTTAAAGTGCCTACATCGGAACAACTGTTCCGATGTAGACAAATTGAAACTACGCGATCGTGCATACGATCGCGAGATTTCAATTATTGGATCGCATCTGGGGGGCGTCCCTACAATCCTAGGAACGCCCTCCAGACCGCGATTAAATCCCTGAAGCACAGAAGGCTTCAGGACAGCCGTTAGTTATGACGTTCCATTCCGTCATAACGGCTTTAAAGCCCAGTCTAATTATGACGGAATGGAACGGCATAACGGCTTTAAAAGGTTAATACAGTAACTTTGTTTTTGAAAAATTATAAAATCATTAAGAGATGCCCTCTCTTAGCTTATGTAAACAAAAACATTAAACACAATTTTTTAAGTACATTATGGTACATTTTTTTCAAGTTGAAAGGTTATCAACATATTATTTTTGTTTAATTATTTTATTACCAACTTTTCGGCTATAGCAGAATCTTTGTTAGAAAATATTTCTCTTATTTTAGCTTATCTCTTCATCCGCCAGTCCACATTGTGTGATTTGTGCATTTCTGAGCTTCTGCACTTGTTCAGGCTACTTACACTTTTTAAAAATTCCAGGAAGTGCTGGGACTAATCTTTGTAACTTTAAAAATAGCTGGACCTGTGGTATATAACGGTACCAGAAGAATGCAGGTATATATTGTATACTACTGCACAAATTAATCTTTAAAAAAGAAATTAGATTGAAAAACGGTTGTTTCTCTATGATTTTCACCATATTTTTCCTTCTTGATTTTGACAATTTTTAAAATGATGTCTTATAGCTGAATTTTATTTTGATGTGACATATCCTGGATTTACCTGGAAACGTTACTTTTTTGCAATTGGGGGGGGGTGGAATGAATGCTCACACTAAACTATTTTTTTAACTGTGCAATGATAATGTTTGTGTGTATATATAGATATAAATACCTTGGTCCAAGCTTTGTGTTGTGTGGTTTATTAAGTGTTCTGAGATAAATACTCCTGCTGCTTTCTTCTGATAATTGGCAGAACTCACCTCTGTACAATTTTATTCCTTCTCCAACTGCTGACCCAGGCTGCTCCTGTGGAGAGCTACATGACAGATGGTGAATAACTGGAAAGAAATTCAGGTTGGGACAATCACTTTGATGGGAAAATTTGGAGCAACATCTTGCTTCAACAAATATTTGTATGGCTCTTAAAGAACAAAACAAAAAAATAGCTGATCAATTATATGTGATGTAGACAAGACTATGTTCATTGGTATATGTGGCTAATTCTTAGAAGTACTGTAGATATTTTGAAGCATTTCCGCTAAAGAAAATTGTTTAAGTTGTTAAAGGGATGCTAAACCCACATTTTTTTATTTCGTTATTTGGAAAGAGCATGCAATTTTAAGCAACTTTCTAATTTACTCCCATTATTTGAAAAAGCATGAATGAAAGCTTTGGGGCTGCCCTATTTTTGGTTCTGAACCCTGCACAACGCTTACTGGTTGGTGGCTACATTTAGTCATCCAATCAACAAGCACAACCCAGGTTCTGAACAAAAATGGGCCGTCTCCAAAGCTTTCATTCCTACTTTATCAAATAAAGATACCATGAGAACGAAGTAAAATTGATAATAGGAGTAAATTAGAAAGTTGCTTAAAATTGTATGCTCTATCCAAATCATGAAAGAAAATAATTTGGGTTTAGTATCTCTTTAATACCAAAGTGGATGCACATAGGTGACTGGACCAAATAGAACAAATATTTTTGCGCTATGCGACAATGAGCTTATTTTTTTTTTTTCTTCACAAAAATGCCAAATGCATATGTTGTGCAATTGTATAAAACACATAAACATTTCAGGAGACTAAAAACTCATATTTTAGCGAGCAAACTTTATTACCTTCTATTTTAAGGTATGGCACAATCCAAAGTGTGTGTGTGTGTGTTTTTTTGTTTAATTTTATAGGACTGTTTTTCAGGTGTAGGTAATAGAGGCTCTAAAGGGAATAGGATTTAAGTAAAGAACACACTCTTGTGTTGAAGATGATGCAACTTAAGGTAATACCTTAGCTGCCGTTGCTGCCTGGTAATGAAAAACAAGACAACCGGCACCCATGGGAGACAAGATCATGCAATCTAGCAGAGAAGTGGCAGGGTGCCCGATTCTGCTGTTGTGGGCAAGGCCAGATTTGCTACATAGAGACACTTTCCACTTGGTAACATAATAAAATAAATATCAAACAATATATGGTGCTAGCAAGAGAAACTAACTACAGTAGGTTAAAACAAACAGCATAAACTGAGAGGCTACAGACTTGGAAGGGGGATGAGAAAATCACAGTGAAAGTTTAATAGTTTGGAATACCTTTATACTTCTGTAAAAAAAAATTGTTTAAATATGTTAAAGATCAACATATATATATATTTTTCCATGTACTCCAATATTTTGCGTTAATGGCATGTGTATCTATTGATCTCTATCTTGTATAGCTCTGTTCACATAGTCTAGTGGGAAAAGAAAATACAAATACAAAACCAATGTGTAAAGAGCACAAAATAAAAGGAGGTAGGAGGAAAGACTACATAGCTGGTGCTGGCTAGAACAGGTCATAGGTAGATGGTATGCATTGTCGTACTTCATGTCAAAAACAAACGAAAACCCTATTTTCAACAAAATTCTGCAATTTTACAAAGCACTTCAAAGAAAGTGTGCAGTAAAATCTATAAGAACTTGCTTGTTTTGTTATACATTCTAATACTGATTCATTTCTTAATGATCGTACAAGAAGAGTTCTACACGAAAACTAATGCATGGTTGGTGAATCATTAGTTTATCAGATGCACGTTATAAGATTTTCTTCTAAAATGGTCTCTTATTAAAAATAGTTATATCATTGCTAATTTGAGATCATCCTTAATGTTTCAACTGAAATGTATCTGTTCTTAAAGTGTAAGTAAAGTTAAACTGACAGTTCGCTACCAATGCAAATAACATCAAAAATAAAGTATAGTTTCATTCATCGTTTTTTTTTAAATACCTTTTTTAATGCAGTAATTTAGTTATTTATTATCCCGTCTAATAACCTCCTTCCTCCACCCGCATAAAATTTTTTTTTCGGTTAGTAGTGACGTTCTCATCCGTATCTAACGGATTGGGTCCCCCACTGGCGTCTACATAGGAATTGATGACTCCCACTTCCTGTATTGCGCATGCGTTAGAGATTAATCTCTAGTACTCTGGATCTGCGCGTTCACAACTCCCGCATGCGCACTTTGAACAATCGATCGGCATCGGACCAAAACATTCTTCTTTCTGCAATCCCTTTTTCAAAGTAAGTTTAGATATAATAAAATGCAATTGATATATATATACACACTCTTAAAAAATATTTACATACTTATAAAGTTATACATTGATATACTGTATCGGAGTGTAGATGGCAGAATTGCGCATGCGCATAGTTCCAAACATCGAGAACGCGCACTCAGGAGGAGCGCATAAATCATTTAGAGAGACAAAGCAGGAAGAATGCAAGGGGGAGGAGGAAGCGGAGAAAATAGGGTATGAATAAATATAAGATTTACTTGAAAGCAATGGTGTTATTCAAAAAACAAAGTTAGCGACTAGGATGTTGGTCAGATTATATGTTATAAGATGCATTGCACTTAGAAAAACTTTACTTTCACTTTAATCCCTTTTAGATAGGAGAGAGGCGTTTTCTATAAAAAGGAACAAACATTGTCACTTTCCAGATTGTGTCCCAAAACCGCAATAATCGTGCTGATTGTTTCAGTACAAATAAAAGGTGTTGCAAACTCCCATGACCTCTGAACCCAGCTGTCTGTGGTTGGAGGGAGGGGGGGGGGGGAGAGACTGTGAGCCGGGGAGAGATGACAGCTGTCCCATCCCTGAGGGAGGAAATATGCAGGAGGGATCAGCAAGATGCCAGTGAATATGTCTGTATACACACAGCTCCCAGATACAGCAGATTTATACTGAGATGTGTCTGCAATTCTACCCCTAAAGAAAAGGGAAAAAACATGATGTACTGCTTAACAGAAACTGGTTTATTGTGGAAGCAAGACGTGATGAATTCTTGGCTGCCAGTAGTCTATAGTAGTTAAGAAAGGCATCAAAACATTAACTATAATTATCATATAGTTTTAAAGTACCAGTAAAATCCATATGTTGATTACATAATGACAAGAAGGTCATGGTAAGAGACAATACAGATACAAAAAAAGTGTCAACTTGTTGGTTGGAGCTATGGCAGGAGGAGCATGATTACAGGATAATATTTACAAAAAGCTTCATTAGCAATAAAGGGCCTGAGTTACCTTCTGTTGTAAAGCACTCTTATGAATGATAATCTGTAGGACTATTGGGTTTGTGAGCTCACGTGCCATAGGAAGGATAAGAGGAGTAGCTGAGAGAAAGTAATGGATCTCTGGTGAGAGAAAGTTATGGATCTCTAGTGATAAACTGGAGTAATAAGTCAGTACAGGCAGTGTGGTTTCCTAAACAGATGTGTTTTTGGGGAAGGCTAGAAACACTGGGACAAGTCTTGTGGAGTGAGGCAGATTACTACAGATAAGGTACAACTCTAGAAAAGTCATGTATGATGAGAGGAAGTAATGAGCGAGAAGGCTAGAAATAGGTGTTGTGCAGACTGCAGGAGGCATCACCTATTCATTCTATTCCAAGATACAATAAAAGTTCCAGACGTTGCAATATATTATAAAAGTCAATATTAAAAATGCAAAGAGCAGACACGTAATAAAAAAAACATAGTAAAGGCACCATAGCGCGTATAACCGGTTTCGTTCCTCTGGACAATACTCCTAGACATAACTTCATACAACAATGCCTCCATTTAAAAAGCTAATACAAACACATTTGATTGGTTAAAAGCAAATTGCCTCATGAGTTAACTCAATAAACCCAAATACAAATTTAACCACATAGTAATTGTTTTTGAACATGGTTACTTTGAAACATATTCATTTTCGAAACAATTCTAATACTACATACAAAGATTCGGGTGACTTGGCTTGAAAGATACTCATTTTATTGTGTACCTGAACTCTCAATATTGGGAAAAAGAAACGCTATAGAAGGTCTTATAGCTTTTTAAAATATACATTTTCTATGAGAGATTTGTCAAAGCTAGAAGTTACAGAATACATACATTTCTGGTTAAAAAATGGGAGCAGGATTTAGATTTCTATAGATGAAACTATAAATCTACTACATTAGAAACCAACTCAGAAGTATCTTTTGGTTATCTTCTTGTGTAAATAAATGCGTTGAAAGTAAAAAAAAAAATATCCTGATTTAAATAACTTTTGGAGCTGTCCAAAAGTAAAGCAATTATAGTCCAGTGTTAGTTTTTAGCTCATTAGATTTCCTGGTCTTCTGTTATTTATTACTGTTAGACAAATGTTCTTTATAGTAGTAGCCACAACTTAACAAGAAGATTAAATTATTTTTAATATGATCATTTTTATTACAAGTGAAAGCTTACTTCAAAACTGGCTGAAACCTTGAGTTCCTTCTTTGAAAAATATTAAAGGGACAGTCTTTAATTATTGTTAAAAAGGATAGATAATCCCTTTATTACCCATTCCCTAGTTTTGCATAACAAACACAGTTATATAAATACACTTTTTACCTCTGTGATTATCTTGTTTCTAAGCCTCTGCAAACTGCCCCCTTATTTTAGTTCTTTTGACAGACATCCATTTTAGCCAATCAGAGCTGGCTCACTGGAACTCCGCGTGCATGAGCACAGTGTGTTATCTATATGACACACATGAACTAACACCCTCTAGTGGTGAAAAACTGTCAAAATGCCCTGAGAGAAGAGGCGGCCTTTAAGGGCTTAGAAATTAGCATATGAACCTCCTAAGTTTAGCTTTTAACTAAGAATACCAAGAGAACAAAGCAAAATTAGTGATAAAAGTAAATTGCAAAATTGTTTAAAATTACATTCTCTATATGAATCATGAAAGTTTATTTTGGACTAGACTGTCCCTTTAAGGATATTGTATTTAAACTAATTAATATATGTATGTATATATATATATATATATATATATATATATATATATATATATATATATATATATATATATATTCAATGCATTAGGAGATAGCTTGTCTAGAACTTACATTTTTGTAATCCTTGGCACTTTATCACTGTTTAATTATTTTTTAATATTAATTTAGATTTTTGTATAAATTTGCTTTTCTGATATTAAAAATGTTTTGAAAAATTACTACTATTGCATTTGTCTTTATAAAGTGAACTGGTTGGTCTTAAAGGGACAGTTCACCCCAAAATGTTCTCCCCTTTATATTGTTCCCAATGATTCATTTTACCTGCTGGAGTGTTTTAAATTGTTTACAAGTAGCTCCTATTTTGGCATTTGATATAGCTGATTTAGCCTGTGGTATCCCAACCTATACTGAAAGTTTCTATACTGGAGTCTATTGAATAGCCTAAGTAAACACAGCCAGCAGAAGAGATTACACTCTCAGTGGGGCGGCATGATAGTTAAAGGGACAGTCAACACCAGAATTTTTGTTATTTAAAAAGAAAGATAATCCCTTTATTACACATTCCCCAGTTTTGCATAACCAACACAGTTATAATAATACACATTTTACTTCTATAATTACCTTGTATCTAAGCTTCTGCTGATTGCCCCCTTATTTCAGTACTTTTGACAGACTTGCATTTTAGCCAATCAGTGCTAGGTCACTTCACGTGCATGAGCTCAATGTTATCTATATGAAACACATGAACTAATGCTCTCTAGTGGTCAAAATACATTCAGATTAGAGGCAGTCTTCAAGGTCTAAGAAATTAGCAAATGAACCTCCTAGTTTAGCTTTCAATTAAGAATACCAAGAGAACAAAGCAAAATTGGTGATAAAAGTAAATTGGGAAGTTGTTTAAAATGACATGCCCTATTTAAATCATGAAAGTTTTTTGGGACTTGACTGTCCCTTTAAGTAATAAAATTATAATTTTCCATTGTTCTCTCTGAATATTGAGCTTTGGTTTTCTAGACAAATATAAGATAAAGAAGCAAATGTGTGTACACAAAATGATAACATAATGAGATCTGATATTACCTGAAGCTCAACCCATTGTAATAAGCTGTGGTTTAAAAGCACAAAACCAGCTACTTCATATACACAAATAAACCCGAAAAATGTAATCTCTAATAAATGTTATACTCTGCAGCTGGTATAGCAAGTCATTGAAAATACATTCATATAAAAAACAATTTTACAGTGTACTGTCCCTTTAAATTGTGTATGAACTGTAATTAACATTATATTTGGATGTAAACATGAGATATTAAATGAATGTAATTGTTAAACTGAAATAAAATGATAAAAAAGCACTTACTGACAAGGGCAGATATAGATAGAGGAGGGGAGCTTGTTACTGGGGACCTTGTATGTTACAGTAAAGTTACTAAGCAACATTAGAATTTTATAATCAAAATTACTAAAGCAACTTATACAGTAATCAAAGAGAAAAGTCTATTCTAGTAATAAACCTAAAGTATATAAAAATATGCCATTTATTGTTAATTATAGCGAAAACAAAATGATTGCCAACACACATGACAAGCTGAGACATATATGGATGTATGGCTTACAAAACTGTTAAATTGAAAAAAGTTTAAATTTAGTACTGTAAGATGTCGAGTTTGACTATCCATAATATATGTTTATTATTTCTAAGGTGGTTTGGGGTTGATAAAAAGACTAAGAGCAGCTGCATTTAAAGTTAAAACAACAATATATGATCATGATATGTATTTATATTTTCTTTGCAAGTAAATTGATAGTCTCTCTTTTTTTTTTTTTTTTTATAATAAAATCTGTATTCTAAATGTTTTCTTATCAGGCTTATTTAACCTTTTCCCTGCCGAACAATACAGCTGTGGTGGTGTTCTCAACCAAAGTAGGTGTAGGGATTGCATGCTTGTTCAGAACCGATAAGTACTGATTCCGTTTTATGCTGCTTTTAATTTATCATGTGCATGAACTGAGCATGTGCGCAGAAAAATATATATACAATATGTGCAACCATAATTTCTTTTTAAGAGTCTTAAAAATATATTTTAAGAAGAATCATGCAAAAATGGATACTTATTGTTTTCTGATTTGCCAGTAATATCATTGTTAAGCTTTTCTAATACAAAGTGATTGTGGTTAAGTCATTTGAAAACAGAAAAAAAAGGTTTCTAATGAATTAGAATGGCTTCTAATTTGAAAATGTTACTGAGTGTGTGAAAAGCTCTTATAAAAGATAGGACTATATCCATTTGTGTGTTCAATATATATGTTTCATGTAGGGAAAAGTATTATTTTAGAAAAAGGAAAAAATAAGGCCCTCATTCAAGTTGCTAAAACCAAAGTATTGTTAGTGGGAGAATATGGGGGTGACATTTGTGCAACACTTACATAGTAATATTGTGGTCTGAAAAAAAATAATATAAATAAATAAAATCTAAACATCCTTTATGATAGATTAACTGTTAAATTAAAGCTAGGAATTTGCAGATGAAATTAATTCTTCATTGACGTAATTTCTGAGAACCATTCTTTTCCGTCTTCATGGACTATCAATATTGGGGGAAAATGTAAGAAGAAGAAAATAAATTATATCTTTATGTGCACAATAAAGATATTTACTGTTTCATTTTATTTATATAGTATATCTGGGATGTCCATGCCAGCTGAGCACATGTGAGATACATTGGGATTATTTAACACTGAAACAACAATCTTTGTGGAAGTGGAAGGCCCTCTAGTGGGCCTGTAGCAAAATTAAGGGATAACTGAGTTGAAGTCTGGAAGGTACTAGATGTTACAATGTTGCATGTGGAGGGGCGGTGTTTCTGCTTACCTTTATAGGTCCTGACTGCAGTGGATCCGGCCCTCTTTTGTTCCTGGTTCCAGACGTCAAGCAAGCTTTCTTCTTCTGTGGTGATGGAGCGTGCCAAAAGGAAGTCTGTGCCGCCTAAGCGCTGCAGCGAAGTGGTGAAGGTGGTTCCAGGCATGAGAGGAGCTGCAAGAGACAATGGAGGATCAGGCTCAGAGGATGTGGTACCCCCCTCCCCTATGACTAGGCCTAGGGTCTCTCCGGTGTTGCAGTCAAGGTCAAAAGGGAAGCTGGGAGCTAGGGCCCCTGCTGTGGGCTCTGGTGCTCAGGGTTCCCCTCCTGCCCCTGCTCCTTTGGTTATCACTTCCCCTGGTGGTTTGGGGGTGCAGGCAGATGAGGTTATTTCGGGGGGGGCTGGGCTGGGGGAGGTGGCAGGCCATTCCCATCCTATTGTGTCTACCCCCACTAGGCAGGTCCCTTCTTCCCCTTACTCCCCTCCACTATTTCCCGAGGTCCAGGAGCCCTCTAACCACACTGATTTTGGGGCCCAGGAGGACTGGCCGCGGGGGGACCAGGCTGCTGCCGGTAGCTTGTCTTGGCAGCAGCTTCGGTCCCTTCCGCCTGCGGCCTTGTCCTCCGTAATTTCGATGGCTCAGGCCCTCTGGGGTGATACTTCCCCAGAGGGCTTGGGTGTAGTGGGAGCAGGTTCGGCCGGGGAGCGGGGCGCCCACGTGGTCCGAGCTCTTCATGTGCCTGGGCCCACGTCGGGGCGTAGCCCCGCCCCTTCCGGCGTCACGTTGCGCGCTTTCTCCCTTAGTGACCAATCAGTAGGGGAGGAGCGCGGACGTGCAAGGCAGCGCGCAACGACGAGGAGCAGATCACCGCACGGAGCTCAGGCTAGTAAGTTGGGGAGTCTCCGTGCGGGTGGTGGGGGGCAGCAAAGGGGGGCCCCGAGCGGGTCAGTCTAAGAAGGCAACGGGCAAATCAGTGAGTGGTAGGCGGGCCACTATTGCTAGGCTCAAGAGGAGGAACGCAGTGGGCGGACACGCCGTGCAGGGTGTTACTCCGGGTGGGATTCACAGGGGTATATCTATGCAGGGTGTTTCTCCGGGTGGGATCCACAGGGGTATAACTGTGGTTAGCCAAGGGGGCACAGTGGGAGACACTGAATTCTTAGATGTTGCGGGTACTGCCTCAGGGGTAGCGAGGCAAGGGGATTCTGGTACACATGTCACGCAGGGCATTAGGTGTGAGTCTGTGGGCGCTGTGAGTGGGCCGCATGGCCAATCTGCTGGTGTGACAGAGGAGATGATAAGGAAGTCTGTGTCTGCTGCTTTGGGGGGGTGTTTGTCTAGGGAGCAGGTTGGGGGCCCCTCAGGGGCCCATTCATCAGCACGGAGTACTCCCCAATCTGTTTTATTTCCACAGGCTCTCGCTATGGATCAGACAGTGACAACTGTGGCTGCTAATTCCAGCCGGCTGCGGTTTCAACCACTGCGGCTGTGGAGGACAGAAATCAATGGTTGGCATCTGGAGCACTGCCGCCTTTGGCCCCCAGAGGTGAGTTTCTTTTGCACACATCTGCACACACTGGGCTAGGATCATCCTCTAGTGGGTCTGGTTCTGAAAGTGAGGGTGAATTAGGGCTAGTGGGTAAGGGGCAGAAGGAAATGTTAAAAATGATTAAGAAGTTGGTAGCGGCGCAGGCGAAGGGTAAGGAGTCCTTGGTTGGGTGTAGCCAGGGGGTTCCTCCTCCACAGGAATCTAGCTCTGCTTCTCTGTCGGTGGGAGCCCTTCTATTGTCCAGAAAGGTAGCGTCGCACGGGGACACTTATCCGTGTCTGGTGCACTCTTTGTATGGGCACTTAAAGTCTAAGGTGGTTAAAAAGATTCAGGATGGGCGGTATGTCAACATCTTCGAACTCTCCCCTGAGGCTTGTAGGGCCCGGGAGCGCGCGGCGGACGGCACGGGACCTAAGAAGGTTCAAAGGCCGGAAACATTTGAGGAGTGGCAGCGGTGCTTTAGGGTGCTTGCTACTTGTTATATAGACAAGTGGCCATCTCAAGGCCATAATCTTTTTAAATACGAGGATATGATTGATGATATCTGCCCCAGGTTTAAGGAAGGAGCATGGCGGGAATATGATATGGCCTTTCGCAGGAAGATGGTGGGTAACCCTCTCCTGCATTTCAGGACTAAGGATATCGACCTGTGGTCCAAACTGGGCATGGAGGGGGGTGCGATTGGCTCCCCTGGTCCTCGTCAAGATCCCAATAGAATTGCGCAGAGGCAAAAGAGGCGTGGCAGGGAATGCTGGAAGTTCCAGGATAAACAGTGTGACAGGGGGGCTAGCTGCTCCTTTCGTCACATCTGCAAATTCTGTAGCGGACCGCATCCAGGGGCAGAATGCAGCAAGCGCAGGGAGTCTGGGGCAGATAAGCCCGCCCCCAGAGGGGGTCCTGGGTTCAAGGGCCCCAACCCCTCTTAGAGTGGCGGCCATGGAGCCATGGCTGGCACTGTACCCCGACCAAAGGGCGGCGCATTTGCTCTGGTCAGGGTTGAGGGAAGGGTTCTATATTCCGGTAGAGGGGGCCGTACTGGGTTCAGTAATACACAGGAATCTCAAGTCGGCCTACGAATTCCCGGGGGTGGTTCGGGAGAAACTGAGTAAAGAGTTAGCCTTGGGTAGAGTGGCTGGCCCATTCTGGGTAAAGCCATTGGCGGATTTGGTGGTGTCTCCGCTGAGTGTGGTCCCCAAGAAGGACATGGGCAAGTTTCGGCTCATTCACCATTTGTCTTTCCCAAAAGGGGGGTCGGTGAATGATGCCATTGACCCGGAATCGAGTTCAGTACACTATCAGTCCTTTGACGATGCGCTTGAGATCATCAGGGGCAAAGGGGCGGGGGCTTTAATGGCAAAGCTTGACATAGAGTCCGCGTTTCGTTTACTGCCTCTGCACCCGTCGGCCTTCAGGCTTATGGGCATGAATGTGGAAGGGGCATTCTATGTGGATAAGTGTCTTCCCATGGGATGCTCACTATCATGTGCACTGTTCGAATGTTTTAGTTCCTTTCTTCATTGGGTACTACAGAGGGAGTCTGGGGGTGAGGCCGTGGCTCACTACCTAGATGACTTCTTGCTGGTGGGAAAGGCGGAATCGGATGAATGCGCGCGCATGATGGTTGTCATGCAAGACATAATGGGTAGATTTGGGGTGCCTTTGGCTGACGACAAGACACAGGGCCCCTGTACCCGCCTCACTTTCCTTGGTATCGAAATAGATACCAGGGCCGAGGTTTGTAGATTGCCACAAGACAAGGTCTACCGCCTGTTGAAGGTGGTTTTGTCAGTGCGCAAAGCCAGCTCTATCTCTATCAAAGAGTTGCAGTCCCTGTTGGCTCTGCTGAATTTTGCTGGCAGGGCAATACCCATGGGGAAGGTATTTAACAGACGGCTGGAGAGTCGGTTGCAGGGCTCTAGTGGAAGGTGCTCTAGAATAGGGGTGTCCCCCGAGATGAGAGACGACCTCAACGTATGGGAGGAATTTCTAAGGAAATTCAATGGGGTCTGCATATGGAGGGAAGGCCCCATTTCCAATCAAGCGCTGCACCTCTTTACTGATGCGGCAGGGGGTTTCGGCTATGGGGCCTACCTCGCTGGCGAATGGAGCGCGGCTCCGTGGCCTGTGGATTGGGTTTCGGCTGGTTTAACCAAAAACCTAACTTTATTGGAACTTTTTCCAATCATTGTAGCATTAGAACTCTGGGGTCAGAAGTTGGCTAATAGGGCGGTGGTTGTTTGGTCGGACAACATGAGTGTTGTTTATGCCATAAACCGGTTATCTGCTTCATCACCCAGGGTAGTCACGTATTTGAGACACCTGGTGTTGCGCTGCTTGCAGTTGAATGTACGATTCACGGCGAGATATGTGCCGGGGGTTCAAAACGTTGTAGCAGATGCTCTCTCCAGATTTCAATGGGATCAGTTTAGGAGGGTGGCGCCATCGGCCACACGCACAGGTCTATCTTGCCCTCCTTTTCTTTGGCAGATGGCGGGGGTTAGGAGAGTGTCCTTTCCCTAGTAAGGGCGTCCTTGGCCCCCAAGACTTGGTGTGCCTATGAGAAACATTGGAGATCGTGGGTCTGCTTCGCCGGCCAGCAAGGGTTCTCCATACAGAGGGCTTCACAGGTACAGGTGCTGGAATGGTTAGCGGGGTTACATGCACAGGGTGTATCTAGGTTGTCTGCGCAGAGTAGGTTAACGGCCGTCTCTTTCTTTAATAAGACACTCGGCATAGCAGATTATTTGCGATCTTTCCTAGTGAAACAGGTAATGAAAGGATGGGGACGGATGTCCCCTCGCGAGAACGACCGTAGAGAGCCCATCACGCCCTTACGGTTGAGGGCATTGGTTGGCACTTTGCAGTCGGTGTGCGCTTCACAGTTTGAGGCTTTGTTATTTAGGACCGCGCTCTCATTTGCCCTAGCGGGGGCTTTGAGGGTTGGTGCTGTGGTGGCTTCATCTAAGGGCGATACAAAGAGTGGGATACAATGGGAGCACGTTCGGCCGTCGGAGGATGGTCTGCTGCTCCTTGTACATAGGTCCAAGACGGACCCGCTGGGTAGAGGTGCGTGGCTCCCGTTGAAGAAACATGATTTTCCGGAGTGTTGCCCGTTAGGGAGTTACGAGGATTATTGTAAGGTTCGGCCGAAGGGTTTTCGGCAGCTCCTTATCCATGAAGATGGCGCCGCTTTATCTTTGTTTCAATTTAAAAAAGTTTTTAGCCAAGGCGGCGTCCGCTGCTGGGCTTGATCCATCGCGAATTGCATCCCATTCCTTTCGGATTGGGGCGGCTACTAGCGCAGCTAGCAGTGGGGTGTCTGAGACGGGCATCAAGAGTTTGGGGCGCTGGAAATGAGGGAGATTCAAGTCATATATACGTCCCTTAGAGGGTGAGTCTTGTTAGGGTTGGGCTCGCACACCTTTGGGGAGTTGGCTACTATCGTTGGGGTTGTTGGAATTGTTATTTTCATGCTTCCTGAAGTTTTGGTTCAGTTGTGGTATCATATGTTTTCAGGCAAGAATGCGCCTACGAAGCGTGTCTGGATAGTGGGTCATTCCTTTGTGCACTGGGCGTCCATCAGGGCGTCGCAGCGGCCGGACGGACAGCAATTGGGGATTTCAAGATCCAGAGCTAGTGTGCGGTGGCTAGGGCGCAGAGGGTTGACATGGGAAGAGTTACCTGCTTTGCTCCAGGATGCACATAGGAGGTGTGGTCAGCCCCATATCATTGTTTTGCATCTGGGGGGAAACGACATGGGGTCTGTTCCAGTTTTGGACTTGATTAGGAGGATGGCTTCAGATGTACGCTGGGTATGTGCTTGGCTCGCTGATGTCAAGATTGGTTGGTCTAACGTGGTTGCACGACTGCGTTGGCGGTACATTGTGAATCAGAGGGCAGCGTACAACTTTAGGAAGAAGCTGAACAGGGAAATGGGGAGAACGGTCACGGCGTTAGGTGGTTTTGCCATTAGGCATGATACAATAACGGCTCACAATAAAGCTCTTTACCGCCCTGATGGCGTTCACCTCACGGATGAGGGTCTGGACATCTTCTTAGGAGACATTCGCAAAGCACTTTTATTGTTTGTTTAATTATTTAGTTTAAAAAAAAAAAAAAATGTTTGTATAGTTAATATATATTATAGGAGCTAGTCAGTTATGGCGGCAAGAGGTGTTGACTCTTGTGGCGGTCGGTCAGGGCCTAGAGAGCGGGCAGGGTGTGAGACGAGTGATGTCATGGGATGGGGGAGGTGACACCCACTAGGTGCCGTCCTAGGGGTTACTCCCCCCTACGAATCTTAGGCAAATACCTCTATAGCTTACAGCTCTCTCTCCCTGCTAATTGGGCGTGGCAGCCGTGCCACGTTGCAAACACCGTGTAGGGCCCTGGCCGTCTGTCAGTAGGGGTTAATTTAGCTAGTCTTTGCCGCCACCAGCGAAGAACTAATATAGTTCTTTATTATATATTTAAAGTTGCCTATTTGGCATAGTTGAATAAGCCTAGTTTTAAAGGCTTATTGTTATTAATAAACGTGACCGTGACCGGTCTTTAGCCCATATAACCCGTTGTCAAGTGTCTTTATTTATTCAGTGTGTTGGGTACAGAAAAGACGTAATAGGAAGTTTATCCCTTATGACCTTCGGAGACTGGAGATGGATGCTACTTTGTACTATGTTGGATTTCTTTGCATTTCTATTTTAATTGATCCGCCTTAATCCACAAGTGTTTAAACACTACCTGTTTTGTTTGGACGGTTTAGGATAAGAACTGGAAAACGCTCTGTAAAAATGCAGTTTCCACATAACTAATAGTATATTAATTTTTAAAGATGGGAAAATATGTTGTCTCTGTAAAATAGCAAAATGCAAAGAGCCAAATTTGTGAAAAGCAAGATACTAACAGACTGTGTGATTGGAATTATTGTTACAAAATAAAAGACCAATTATTAAGTAATTAGGTAATGATTCCACTGAAGGATGGACAAAAAAAAATAACAAACCAGCATGATATGGAACGGGCTTAGGAGCAAACACAATTTAGTATTGCGGTTTCTTTGCCAATTCTCAGTGTTGGGCTTAATACCCTCCATTGCAACATGTGCAATGAAATATTACCAAACAATTGCAATATAAAATGTGATTTGCAAGCGTATTTCTAGCCGGAACCTCCATGCATTATTTACTGGGTATTAAAGAGGTGCATTTTGTGATTGGAGTAGAGAGCTTTAGTTACTGTGTTGTTGGTTGTATTTCATGCAGAGGGTTCAGGTGGCTAAGTGTGTGCAAGAGGGAAAGAGCAAAGACAGAAGTAATTTATACAGAAGGAAATGAAAGAATGTTGGGAAAAACAATTAAAAAAAAAAAAGGTACAGATAAAGAAAATACTCTGAAAAGGGAGAGAACTTAAAGGGCAAGTGACTATTAATCAAAAACAAACAGAACAAAGTGAGGGGAGCATTAGTGAGGCATATACAGAAAACAAATAGAGACTAAGCAGCATTAGTCTAACAGAGATGACTGTTAGTGTGTAAGTGCAAAAGGGAAATGTTACCTGTAGTCTAAAAGCAACAGGAGAGGTGGAAGTACCATGAGTACAAAGAAGAGAGTGCATTGACTATTCTGCTATGAAAGAATACAATTATAGCCTAAGTTGGCAAATGGATTTAAAATGTAGGTTCCTCTGTGTCACCCAGAATACTGGGATACCAGCTATGGAGTCTACCCAGGTATGCACTTCAACAGGATTCAAAGAGAATGAAGGGAAAAAGTAGTAAATTGGGAAGTTGTTTAAAATCATTAGTTTCATTTTGACTTTACTGTCCTTTTAAGGAATAGAGTGTGGAACATTCATTTTAAAAGGTGAACAAAAGTTTTAGAGGTGCCTATTACTGTAGTGGAAAGTGGAGATCATAATTTTAAATTCAAAATGTGATTCCCCATAAATTGTTTTATTTAATAAAAATAGAATATACAATCATATTTTGTTTTGCTTGTTTTAACTGTAAAATACATCTGAAAATGGTGATTTTCCCATGCTCTTTAGAGAGGCTAGAGCACAAATTGTGTACTTAGGTTTGTTGCAAATTTCCTGACCATACTAAATGAATAATTGGCCACAAAGGATATTGTGCTAAAACACAACAGTTGTTGTTTTTAAACACATTATTTGCTGATATAAAATCTACATATATAAAACAATTGACTTAAAGTGATGGTATTTAAACAAAGTGTGCTAAACTTACCCTTTCTGTGCCGCGCCCTCTTTGCTAAATTCAGCAGCTCTGGCCGCCCACGGAACAGCACCCTTTTTTCAATGAGGGGCCCTTTCCACCTCTAAACCAATAGAAGTGCCAGCATACAGAAAAGTGTTGTACGACTAGCATGACTATTGGTTCAGAGCTGGAAACATAACCTCATTGAAAAAAAAGATACGTTTAGCACATTTCTTTACAAAGTGATCACTGAAATTCCTATTTATTTTTAGTGATGGTAAATCCTGGCTTTTTTTGTTTTTTTAAATGTTAGGATTTACCATCACTTGAAATGTCCCTTTAAGAGAAAACAAGAGAGTGGTGTCGTTTAGAAGAAGAGGACGGCTTCACAGAAAGGGATGGAAGAGTGTTAACCATCAGAGCAAATGAGAGTGTGTTGTCCATTAGTCTAAGAGAGACATCAAGGAGAAAAGCAGAAAAGAGTTCAATTGTACAGGGAGTGCAGAATTATTAGGCAAGTTGTATTTTTGAGGATTCATTTTATTATTGAACAACAACCATGTTCTCAATGAACCCAAAAAACTCATTAATATCAAAGCTGAATAGTTTTGGAAGTAGTTTTTATTTTGTTTTTAGTTATAGCTATTTTAGGGGGATATCTGTGTGTGCAGGTGACTATTACTGTGCATAATTATTAGGCAACTTAACAAAAAACAAATATATACCCATTTCAATGATTTATTTTTACCAGTGAAACCAATATAACATCTCAACATTCACAAATATACATTTCTGACATTCAAAAACAAAACAAAAACAAATCAGTGACCAATATAGCCACCTTTCTTTGCAAGGACACTCAAAAGCCTGCCATCCATGGATTCTGTCAGTGTTTTGATCTGTTCACCATCAACATTGCGTGCAGCAGCAACCACAGCCTCCCAGACACTGTTCAGAGAGGTGTACTGTTTTCCCTCCTTGTAAATCTCACATTTGATGATGGACCACAGGTTCTCAATGGGGTTCAGATCAGGTGAACAAGGAGGCCATGTCATTAGATTTTCTTCTTTTATACCCTTTCTTGCCAGCCACGCTGTGGAGTACTTGGACGCGTGTGATGGAGCATTGTCCTGCATGAAAATCATGTTTTTCTTGAAGGATGCAGACTTCTTCCTGTACCACTGCTTGAAGAAGGTGTCTTCCAGAAACTGGCAGTAGGACTGGGAGTTGAGCTTGACTCCATCCTCAACCCGAAAAGACCCCACAAGCTCATCTTTGATGATACCAGCCCAAACCAGTACTCCACCTCCACCTTGCTGGCGTCTGAGTCGGACTGGAGCTCTCTGCCCTTTACCAATCCAGCCACGGGCCCATCCATCTGGCCCATCAAGACTCACTCTCATTTCATCAGTCCATTAAACCTTAGAAAAATCAGTCTTGAGATATTTCTTGGCCCAGTCTTGACGTTTCAGCTTGTGTGTCTTGTTCAGTGGTGGTCGTCTTTCAGCCTTTCTTACCTTGGCCATGTCTCTGAGTATTGCACACCTTGTGCTTTTGGGCACTCCAGTGATGTTGCAGCTCTGAAATATGGCCAAACTGGTGGCAAGTGGCATCTTGGCAGCTGCACGCTTGACTTTTCTCAGTTCATGGGCAGTTATTTTGCGCCTTGGTTTTTCCACACGCTTCTTGCGACCCTGTTGACTATTTTGAATGAAACGCTTGATTGTTCGATGATCACGCTTCAGAAGCTTTGCAATTTTAAGAGTGCTGCATCCCTCTGCAAGATATCTCACTATTTTTGACTTTTCTGAGCCTGTCAAGTCCTTCTTTTGACCCATTTTGCCAAAGGAAAGGAAGTTGCCTAATAATTATGCACACCTGATATAGGGTGTTGATGTCATTAGACCACACCCCTTCTCATTACAGAGATGCACATCACCTAATATGCTTAATTGGTAGTAGGCTTTTGAGCCTATACAGCTTGGAGTAAGACAACATGCATAAAGAGGATGATGTGGTCAAAATACTCATTTGCCTAATAATTCTGCACTCCCTGTAAGTTTAAGATGTGGTGAAGAGAGAGGATGGAGTTTTCTATGAAACAGATCTCAGACAAAAGAGTGAATATGTTTTACAAAGATTAAAACTGTTCTAGGGAGAGGGAATATAAGGGTATTCATACATCTGTGATATGAGGGCCAATGAGTAAAAGAGTGCCAATAGCATTATGGGAAATATTCCTAGAGTGTACAAGAAGACGTGAGGAAAGGGTACGAAAGAAGGGAAATTAATTGCAAACTCAGAAAGCAAAAGAGAAGGAAAGGAGATGGAGGAGCAATCTATGGGCCAGATTATCTAAAGCTCTCCGCACTGGTAAGTGTTGTAAGGGCTGCAAGGATCCTCAAACAATTTTATAAAGGCAAATTTTAGCTTGATACCTGTTTATGTAGCTATGCAGGCTTCTGTCAGACACCTACATTACCATTTAAAAAGAGCCTCCATAGATTTTGCAAGATCTCTCTCCCTGCCAACTTGTTTGTTGTTATAAACGCCTATGAGAGCTAGACACAAAAACATAGTTAAATCTAGAGAAAGGAGAATCAAGAGAGCTGGTATGGAGAGATGGGAGGGATGAGAGTGAGGCTTCAATAAAGGAAGGAGAAGAGAGATTAGAAAATGAATGTGAAATGAGGAGTTGTGTAGACTAAGCGGATAGTGATGTTGCGAATAGTTCGCCGGCGAACATAGCTTGTTCGTGTTCGCAGCGGCGGGCGAACATATGCGATGTTCGATCCGCTCCCTATTCGTCATCATTGAGTAATACTTTGACCCTGTACCTCGCAGACAGCAGGCACATTCCAGCCAATCAGCAGCAGACCCTCCCTCCCAGACCCTCCAACCTCCTGGACAGCATCCATTTTAGATTCATTCGGAAGCTGCATTCTTAGGGAGAGGAGGGACAGTGTAGCTGCTGATGATTAATAGGGAAATCGATAGCTAGGCTAGTGTATTCAGTGTCCACTACAGTCCTGAAGGATTCATCTGATCTCTGCTGTAAGGACAGCACCCCAAAATGCTCTTTTTAGGGCTAGAACATCAGTCTGTTTTTTTTTCCCTGTGTAATCTAATTGCAGTTGCCTGCCTTCCAGCGTGTGTGCCAGGCTCACAGCGTATACTGTGCCCACTTGCCCAGTGCCACCACTCATATCTGGTGTAACAGTAGTGTAAATTTTAAAAAAAAAACTTTTTTGACTGTGAAACATCAGTCTGCTTTTTTGTGTCAGGCTCACAGCGTATACTGTGCCCACTTGCCCAGTGCCACCACTCATATCTTGTTTAATAGTAGTGTAAGTGTACATATATAAAAAAAAAACTTTTTGGACTGTTAAACACGTCTACTTTTTTGTGTCAGGCTCACAGCGTATACTGTGCCCACTTGCCCAGTGCCACCACTCATATCTTGTTTAATAGTAGTGTAAGTGTACATTTAAAAAAAAAAAAAAACTTTTTTGACTGAAACATCAGTCTGCTTTTTTGTGTCAGGCTCACAGCGTATACTGTGCCCACTTGCCCAGTGCCACCATTCATATCTTGTTTAATAGTAGTGTAAGTGTACATATAAAAAAAAAAAACTTTTTGGACTGTGAAACATCAGTCTGCTTTTTTGTGTCAGGCTCACAGCGTATACTGTGCCCACTTGCCCAGTGCCACCACTCATATCTTGTTTAATAGTAGCGTAAGTGTACATTTAAAAAAAAATAAAAAAAAATTTGACTGTGAAACATCAGTCTGCTTCTTTGTGCCAGGCTCACAGCGTATACTGTGCCCACTTGCCCAGTGCCACCACTCATATCTGGTGTAACAGTAGTGTAAATTTAAAAAAAAAAAACTTTTTTGACTGTGAAACATCAGTCTGCTTTTTTGTGTCAGGCTCACAGCGTATACTGTGCCCACTTGCCCAGTGCCACCACTCATATCTTGTTTAATAGTAGTGTAAGTGTAAATATAAAAAAAAAAAACTTTTTGGACTGTTAAACATCAGTCTACTTTTTTGTGTCAGGCTCACAGCGTATACTGTGCCCACTTGCCCAGTGCCACCACTCATATCTTGTTTAATAGTAGTGTAAGTGTACATTTAAAAAAAAAAAAATTTTTTGACTGTGAAACATCAGTCTGCCTTTTTGTGTCAGGCTCACAGCGTATACTGTGCCCACTTGCCCAGTGCCACCATTCATATCTTGTTTAATAGTAGTGTAAGTGTACATATAAAAAAAAAAACTTTTTGGACTGTTAAACATCAGTCTACTTTTTTGTGTCAGGCTCACAGCGTATACTGTGCCCACTTGCCCAGTGCCACCACTCATATCTTGTTTAATAGTTGTGTAAGTGTACATTTAAAAAAAACAAAACTTTTTGGACTGTTAAACATCAGTCTGCTTTTTTGTGTCAGGCTCACAGCGTATACTGTGCCCACTTGCCCAGTGTCACCACTCATATCTTGTTTAATAGTAGTGTAAGTGTACATTTTAAAAAAAATGACAGGCAGAGGCAGGCCACCCCGCAGGTCCCGTCGTGGTCGTGGTGCTGTGATTCCCTTTGGCCCTAGAATAATGCCCAGTGTTCAGAGGCTACGTACCATGAACTCGAAAAGTTCTGAGGACATAGTTGACTGGCTAACACAGGACACCCAATCTTCTCCAGCTTCCGCTCGGAACCTTGACGCACCATCCTCCTCCAACTTAGCTTCGGGCACCTCTCAAGTTACCACTCGCCCGCCTGCCGCCACCACCAACACTAGCACCACAGCCGCTTCACTTGATCTGTCAGAGGAGTTATTTACACATCAGTTTGAAGAAATGAGTGATGCGCAACCATCATTGACAGAGGATGTAGATAACAGTGATATGTCTCAGTCAGGCAGCATTACAGACATGGACGTACGGTGTGATGATGATGATGTTGTACCCGCTGCTGCTTCCTTTGTTGAATTGTCAGATACAAGTGAAGCGGTTGATGATGACGATGCGTCTGTGGATGTCACGTGGGGGCCCGCTAGAAGAGAAGAAGAACAGGGGGAAAGTTCAGATGGGGAGACAGGGAGGAGGAGGAGACGAGTTGGAAGCAGGGGGAGGTCATCGCAAGGAGCTAGTGGCATAGTCAGATAGCATGCATCGGCACCCGGGGTCAGCCAGACAGCACGCCAATCAATGCATGCTGTTGCCACCACCAGAATGCCGTCATTGCAGAGCTCAGCAGTGTGGCATTTTTTGTGTGTGTCTGCCTCTGACAACAGCGATGCCATTTGCAACCTGTGCCAAAAGAGTCGTGGGAAGTCCAACACCCACCTAGGTACAGCTGCTTTGAGAAGGCACATGATCGCACATCACAAACGCCTATGGGATCAACACATGAGTAGAAGCAGCACACAAACTCAAAGCCGCTATCCTCCTCCTGGTCCAGCATCTTCAGCCACGTCAACCACTGCTGTCCTCCTTGCCCCCTCTCAACCATCCGCCACTCCGTCTCTCACCTTGAGCAGTTCCTGCTCATCAGCCCACAGTCAGGTGTCTGTCAAGGACATGTTTGAGCGTAAGAAGCCAATGTCACAAAGTTACCCCCTTGCCCGGCGTCTGACAGCTGGCTTGTCTGAACTCTTAGCCTGCCAGCTTTTACCATACAAGCTGGTGGAGTCTGAGGCGTTCCAAAAATTTGTATCTATTGGGACATCGCAGTGGAAGGTACCCGGCCGAAATTTCTTTGCACAAAAGGCAATCCCCAACCTGTACTCGATTGTGCAAAAGGAAGTAATGGCATGTCTGGCACACAGTGTTTGGGCAAGGGTCCATCTGACCACTGATACCTGGTCTGCAAAGCATGGTCAGGGCAGGTATATCACCTACACTGTGCATTGGGTAAACCTGCTGACGGCTGCCAAGCATGGAATGCGTGGCTCTGCAGAGGACTTGGTGACACCGCCACGACTTGCAGGCAGGCCTGCTGCCACCTCCTCTACTCCTCCTACTCCATCCTCTTCCATAACCTCCTCGGCTGAGTCCTCTTCTGCTGCTGCGTCTTGCTCCACATCAACGGAACCCCCCCAGCTCCCCAGGTACTATTCCACATACCGGATACGGCAGTGTCACGCTGTCTTGGGGTTGACTTGCCTGAAAGCAGAGAGTCACACCGGACCAGCACTCCTGTCCGCCCTGAACGCACAGGTGGATCAGTGGCTGACTCCGCACCAACTGAGATCGGCAAAGTGGTTTCTGACAATGGAAGAAATTTGGTGGCGGCATTGAATTTGGGCAAGTTGACACATGTGCCGTGCATGGCACATGTGTGTAATCTGATCGTACAACGCTTTGTGCATAAGTACCCAGGCTTACAGGAAATCCTGAAGCAGGCCAGGAAGGTGTGTGGCTATTTCAGGCATTCCTACACAGCCATGGCGCACTTTTCAGATATTCAGCGGCGAAACAACATGCCAGTGAGGCGCTTGATTTGTGACAGCCCGAATTCAACACCCCTAATGTTTGACCGTCTGCTCCAACAAGAAAAAGCCGTTAACGACTATGTGTATGACCAGGGTGCTAGGACAGCCTCTACGGAGCTGGGAATTATTTTGCCACGTTACTGGATGCTCATGCGCAATGCCTGTAGGCTCATGCGTCCTTTTGAGGAGGTGACAAACCTAGTCAGTCGCACCGAAGGCACCATCAGCGACATCATACCATTTGTTTTCTTCCTGGAGCGTGCCCTGCGAAGAGTGCTGGATCAGGCCGTAGATGAGCATGAAGAGGAAGAGTTGTGGTCACCATCACCACCAGAAACAGCCTTATCAGCATTGCTTGCTGGACCAGCGGCAACGCTGGAAGAGGATTGTGAGGAAGAGGAGTCAGATGAGGAATGTGGCTTTGAGGAGGAGGAAGACCAACCACAACAGGCATCCCAGGGTGCTCGTTGTCACCTATCTGGTACCCGTGGTGTTGTACATGGCTGGGGGGAAGAAGATACCTTCAGTGAGATCACTGAGGATGAGGAACGGGACATGAGTAGCTCGGCATCCAACCTTGTGCAAATGGGGTCTTTCATGCTGTCGTGCCTGTTGAGGGACCCTCGTATAAAAAAGCTGAAGGAGAACGACCTGTACTGGGTGTCCACGCTACTAGACCCCCGGTATAAGCATAAAGTGCCTGAAATGTTACAGAATTACCGCAAGTCGGAAAGGATGCAGCAGTTCCAAAAGAAATTAAAAAGTATGCTTTACACAGCGTATAAGGGTGATGTCACAGCACAACAGGAATCTAACAGGGGAAGAGGTGAAAGTAATCCTCCAACTCCCATGACCACGCCGGCAAGGACAGGACGCTTTACAGACGTGTTGTTGATGGAGGACATCCGGAGCTTTTTAAGTCATATGCATCGCCACAGCCCTTCGGGGTCCACCCTCAGAGAACGACTCGACCGACAGGTAGCAGACTACCTCGCCTTAACTGCAGATCTCAACTTCTTGAGGAGCCATGAACCCCTTGACTACTGGGTGTGCAGGCTTGACCTGTGGCCTGAGCTATCCCAATTTGCGATATAGAACTTCTGGCCTGCCCCGCTTCAAGTGTCCTGTCAGAAAGGACCTTCAGTGCAGCAGGAGGTATTGTCACTGAGAAGAGAATTCGCCTAGGTCAAAAAAGTCTAGATTACCTCACCTTTATGAAGATGAATGAGGGATGGATCCCGAAGGGACTGACATTGGGCAATACATTAGACTAAAAAAGGCCTGATGAGATGAGCTGCCTTGGACTAAAAATGGTCCACACACTGCTGTATTTTATCTCTGAATGCCGGATGACTTGCGTGACTTATCCGCCACCAACTAGGGTTCAAGCCGCAATGTTTTAGGGCACTTTCTGCCTGGGAAACAAACATCAATTTTTCTGGCCGCTGCTACAGCGGCTACAACAATACCTCATTTTTCAGGCATGTGTACATGCCTAATTTTTCTGGCCTCTGATGCATCACTGTGGCTTCAAACCAATAAAAAAGGCACATAACAGGGATTAAACTAATAGGAATAGTACTACTTAACACACCACTCCTATCTGGTGGCACATTAGATTCAGTGATGTGCAGTTACTAGAGGCAGGTGAGGCAGGGCTTCACCTCTCATATGGGAAAAAATATATTTTTTTTATTGGCTTTAAAAAAAAAATTGCAATTTTTTTTCCCCAGCATTTTTTTTTTTCAATGGAGAGGCACAAACAGGTCTGCCCACCATTACACAACATGCAGCGCCACCTACTGGATGAAAGTGGTTAAGATCATTGCATGGCCCATAAGTGCTTATTTGAGGAAGTCCTATTTGGGCTGACCCAATCCAGTGAGAGGCATTAGTCAGTGGAACTTAGGGTTGGGGCTGGATGTTAAATCATATAAAACAAAACAAAAAAGGAAAAAAAACAACTTTAATTTATTTTGTTGCTGTCCTCTGAAGCTGCCAGCTTTGCTAAAGTGAAAAAGAGAGTTTTGTACTTCACCTCTAAGTGCAGTGGAATGTGCCACTGTCACTTCCTTACAGAGCAGGAAGAGCAGGAAGAGATGCAGAGAGCAGTTTTTTAGCCACATTTTATTGAAGTAAGTGCTACAACCTTAGATTTTACTGAAAGGGATTCTGTTAGTGAAAATTATAATTTAATGAATGTGGTTTAGTGTTTTTTTTTTTTTACTCTTTTACAGCAGTTTAAGGATCGTTTTTGTATTTTGTTTACTCAAACTTTACACCTTAGCAGCTTGCCTCTGTACTCCACACTAGTTTATAGTCTCACTTTCTGAACTCTCTGTAGCTCTGCTGTTTTATTAATTAAAAATGCAGTGGTCCCTCTCCCCCCCCCCTTGTGTGTGTGTGTGTCTCTCTCTCTCTCTATCTCTATATATCTATCTATCCATCTCTCTCCTTTGTCAAGGTATTTGAAATATTATTAAATAATATATAGAGGTATATTTGTCTTTATTTGATAGATCTGTGGATATGAACATGATCTGTAGGACAAAGGATTAGATCTCCCCCACTCCAATTGCACAGGAGACATTCTTGGCTGAAAGGAGAACAAAGGATTATCTCTGGGAGATCTCACACACTCAATATGTTAAATTATGCAATTGTATAATTTAGCAAGGAACTAAAATATAACATAGTTTCAGGATACAGGCAAATATATGGAGACGAAATGTCTGAATTACCCTTTTGGAACTGATCAAAATCATGGAGAGGCAGCTTTTATGCACATGGGTGTTAATTATCAAATACACATCTGCACTGCTGGCTAAACAGGAAATATGCTGTTTTAAAGACTTTTACAACTCCTCATGGATTGACCCCATGTGGAGCAATAAAGGCCTTGGGAAACAAAGACAAATGCTAAGGTGTGAACATACAGCACACAGTGAAGACACATGACTTACATTATGATTTTAAAACAACTGTATATATTTTAATGGATATGAGATGTGTATATGTGTGTGTATATATATATATATATGTGTGTATATATATATATATATATATATATATATATATATATATATATATATATATATATATATATATATATATATATACATGTATATATATGTGTATATATATGTATGTGTGTGTGTGCATATATGTGTATATTTTGAAGGCATGAATATCTTGGCCTCTGTGTGTTTGAAAACATGAGTGGATGTTTGTGGACCTGAGGAGAGGTGATTATTGACATTTTTTTTTTATTTCAGATCTACATAGACAGGATTCACTTGGAATACAGTACAATACTGAAATAAAAAATAGGCTGTTATTTGCAAAGAAGTGCCAGAATGCTGACAAAGTTGTGATGCATTTTGGGCTAGTAATTGGCAGTGTTAAATTACCTTAATATAATAAAATGTTAATAATATAACATATTTGGTATCAGAATAATCAGAAAAAAATAACCTAATATTAACCATCTGTAATTGGGGTTATATATGATTAATGCAGAGAGTGTGATCTGATTAAATAACCATTTTATGAAAGAATTTTTTTTTTAACTTGCTTAAAAATGTTAGAGATGGTCTTGTTGTATTTGTTTGTTTATACGTCTGCTGCCACCTAGTGTTATGATGCGGAATTGCAACCATGAGATGATTGGTTGTTGCAAAGATTGCATTTCCTTGACAACACATTTACCAAATAAACCAATCCATGTTCAGTTGCAAAGAACTAATCCAAGACAAGGCCGTGGGCGTTTCCAATATTCACCAATGACTGATAAATAATCAAAAAGGGGAGGGGTGAGATCAGATGATTTAACCCCAGCATAGAGACTAAGAAAGGGTTGTGTTATTTTGATCCAGAAAGGAGTAACTGCGGCAGTTATTAATCAAAAGCACACATCTACCATTGGACTCCATATGCTTTACCCCAATTTTGAATTTCTGAGGTGAATTGGATCTGTTGCAAAACATTGGGAACCGGATTGCTGTTTATTTGGGTGATGTATACAAGGTTTTTGTAAGATAAGTTATATGCATAGTTAATTTGTATTTAATAGATTTAAAGAAGCAGTGTGTTTTTCTTTTTAAGTTAGCATTTCACAGCCTATATATATATATATATATTGTTTAAATCTGCGTCTGATTGACCAAGTAACTCATCTATGCAAGTTCTGATATTGTCAGTTAATTTTGTATTAGGATAAATTGCAGTTAAATAGCAGAATACATATATTATCCTATTGTTTTATAAACACTGTTTAGAATTGTATTGCTTGGATGTTAAAGGTTTTAATCCCATTGTGTTAAATAAATAAGGCTAAATTGTGAAGGTATATTTTTCTGGGTTTTGTAAGAAGGATAGCATATCTTAAGAGTTGGTTTTAACGCATATAAATTTTCTTTCATTTCCTTTTATTGCAAATATACTTCAATATGTTTATGGATATTAACTAAATAAAAGAATTCAGATATTTATATTAATTGTATGGTCTAGTAGGTGCATGGTTGATAAGGGTTTCTATTTCTTTGTATTGTGTTTATAACCCTGCCATAAACTTATATATATTATTTGGATAGCACTGCTAAGATTTTCATAAATATACTGACATAATAATTGTAGGCACTTTTTCTGAGATTTATTAATATTCCATCATAATTGATATAATATATTTGTAAGTAAATAGAAATTATTATAAAAGAGAAAAAAAAAATAATAAAAAAAAAAAAAATCATATTTCGATATTAATATTTTGAAGATATAATTTTTTTTTGAAAAGTTGAAATATTAATTTTCATATTTCGAGATTGACATTAATATCTTGAAATATTATTAAAGATTGATTTTGAAAAATTAATAAAAATATTAATTTTTCATATTTCAAAATTAATCAAAAATATTGATTTTTCATATTTTCAAAGTTAATCAAAAATATTAATTTTTCATATTTCGGAATATTAATTTTTCATATTTCAAAATTAATAATATTTTTTCTTTGAAATATAAAATTTTTCCTTCTCTCTTTTTATTGGCAAAAATTGTATTAGCGTTTTAGTTTAACTAAGTACTAAACCAATATAATAATGTCTGTAGCCAGAAGTGACTCATTTAATTCTATACATAGCAATGAAATTGGTCCCATAACCATACCTATTACTAAAGGTCAGGTCCTTAAGAAAGATATCTTAATTTACCTTAAAGGGAAGTTTAATATTGCGGGTGAATTAAATGATTTTATGGATACGCTTGAAACTAGGGCTAAAAATATTACCGTTAATAATAATATGTGGAATGAAGAGAATGAATTCTTCCAGGAATTATTAATGATTAATCAATGCAAAGCTCCCAAAAAGCGAGACGAACTAATACTAAAATCCTGGCCCCTTTTAATATGCATAATTGACGAAATGTCGTTTTGTGTCACAGACAAAAGATTGCAAATACAGGAGCTAGAAAATAGTATTCGCTCCTTGCGCAGACGCGAAGAGGGTTTAAAAACAGCCAAAAATAAAATGGATGAATTTGCCCAAAACCTAGCCACCTTAGATAAGCACAATATGGACTTAATCGCGCAGATACAAGATTTAAATAAACAGCTTGCGCAAAGCCAGAGAGAATTAAGCGATTTAAAAAGGTCATATCGCCATAATGAAAACCCCTATATTAGCAATGAGAATAATACAGATAATGCTAACTCCTTTAGCGAACGCGTCAGGGACGAGGTACGAAAATATATAGAACAACATAGACAAATGACCCCTAACGGGTCAGAAGTAGATTTCCCAAATAGACAATCCCCTCAGGATGTAAATCCAGAGGACAGCTGTAGCGCAGCTGATGCGGGGGAGGGAAACTCTAACAGAGAATCCCAAAATAAGTCTGATAAAGTCTATGATTCCCATAAAATAATCACCTTCGTACAACGCGCAGTACCTATATTCTCCAATAAGGGAACAACATCTGTAATTGATCATTTACAGGCTTTTGAAAATGCGTTAGCTATAATGAATGTTACAAGTGAGAAATTGAAAATTGAATTTCTGCCTTGGGTATTTGACAGTAGGCATCACAAATTCTTTGTTTCACTAAAGGATATGAATATTCATTCCTGGAATGGGGTAAAACAACAATGCAGAAAAGAATTCGGGCAATATCGCACTAAAACTGCCGCGAAAATAGCGGTATATGGTTTAAAGTGTCGTGCAAATCAGAGTCCAGTCGAATTCCTTTCTGTATTGAAAAATGCGTACAGTATGGCTGAAGATAATCCCAAATTTGACGGCTCAGAATTTGTAAATTTATTTTTGAAGCCCTGCCTACACCCATCAAAATCAACTTAGCTAGAGATTTTGATGAGGACTGCTCATTGGAATGGCTGATCAAAGAGAGTACAAAATTATACTCTATTCAGCAGTCCAGTGAGAAGGGGGTTAAAAAGGAGTCAAAACCCAAAATTGTGGCAGAAACTAGGGTGTCACCTAGCCCCCTCAATTTGGAGTCTAACAAGAGGACTTATGCAGAGGTGGCCAGTCAAAACAGGCCATCTCCACAGAGGTTTAATTCTGCCCCTCCCCCTACACAGGTTGAGGCGCAGGGAGACTATAACCAAAGTGGGGGACATAATCAGGTGAATAATTACTCACAAAGAGAATACTCACCAAATAATTGGTATCCGCGCAAGGGTAGATACAATAAACGGCGAAGATATTCTCAGGGTAACCAGACACCCCAGGTATATAATGCTCCCCAAAATATTAATACTGCACAAGCTGAACCCCAGGGGCAACCACGCCAGAATAGAAATAGTGGCCCTGATTCTGAGGGAACCCAATGGTCCAGGAATCAGTACAATGGGGCACCAAGAGATAGGCCCAGGGGTAGAGGTAACTTGTACAATCAGGTAGATATGCTGTTTACCCAATTAAATCGGTTGAGCGAACAAATCGCTAATATGAGTCAAAAATCTACGGCTCAGCAACCGAACAATACTTTTTTAGGGGTACAGCCAGTGGTCAGCAGTGGACCACAGGCACAGTCATAAATACTGCAGTATCACCTGAAGGGGAGGGTAGAGATATACAAACCGTAATAATAAATATCAATGATACTAATCATGTTATCTCCCCACAGACCGGAAACGGACGATTTGGCCGTGATGACAAGCAACCTCATCCGGGAAAAGTTAACAAATCTCTTCCCTTGCAGCTCTCTCCTAACCTTATCTCCACAGATGCAGTACAAAAGAATCCAACCAACCCTGTCATAGAGGAAACAGGTAGGTATGAAGGTTCCTCTGCATCGAATGACACAGCGAATCCAGGTAAAACGTGGCGAAGCCCACAGATGTACAAGAATGCAAATTTTATGTGTGAAATGATAGAAACTGCAGGAAGATATTATGTACTAGTTGAGCTGCAAGATTCAGTCTCCAACCCTATCAGGGGATTAATTGACACTGGGTCACAGGCAACTATCTTATCCCACAGGTACTACACACAGCTAAATGAGCTAACACCCCACAAACCCAAAATAAGAGAATTTGACGGTTCTCTAATAGGTGTTGGGGGTGACTCCCTAAAAGTCTACGGTACTGCCTGGTTAAAATTTAAATTGGGGAACAGGGTCATAAGACACCCTGTCATTATAGTGGATCTGCCAACTGATCGTTTAATTATTGGTAGTGATCTCCTGAAACGATTAAGCACCATAATTGATTGCATAAATAATGTAATTTGGTCGCAAGTTAAACGGCCTATCAATTATGAAAAATCTGGTATATCTCGCACCCGACACAGCTGTCACGTGGTGGAAGAGAAACCAGATGCTGTGGAGATTCATTTCAGGAATAACTCTACACCTGAAATCACTATTCTGCAAATAGATGATCAGACTCCTTTTAGTGGCTCTGATGGTAATACTTTTAAAATATCGCCTGGAAAGATAGCGAATATTTCCCTAGATAGCGATGTATTAACCATATCACTCCACAAGGGGGATCATAAAATCCCTAAGGGGGGAGGCCACACTCAATACCTCACAGGGATTGAGAGAGTTAAAGAGGATCTATTTATCCCTATACAAGTGCATGACCTTGGTAAAACCAAGTATGCTAAAATAAATTTAAAACAGGAAGCTAGCTATATAAGCGAAGGTTTATTAGCGCAAATAGCTGAACCTAAAGTGATTAAATATCTTTCTCCCCAAGACCACTGTATCAACGACCTGGATGACAGGTCTGAAAGCTATAACATCACAGCTAAGTGCTTATTATCTATCTCTATAGGTAATAAGTCAGTGAAGCACCTGTTTTTAGTTTTAAATACTCCCCATAATCAAATATACATTGGCAATGATATTTTACATAGATATGCCATACAAATAGATTTGATTAATTCTTGCCTCTGGAGCAGGTTAAAGGGGGATCCTGAAGTATTTCAGGATGAAAATGCAGCCCTGAAATCAAACCAGCAATTGCCATATGCTGTGAATATGCAGGTATCTAGCGATGTTATAATTCCTGCTGGGGCTGATAAATTTCTTTTACCCTTACAGGTAAAGAGAGGTCAGAAATTAAAAACTTCTGAAACACTAATTTGCCTCTCCCATAGAATACAAAATCTGGGTGTCACAGTGACTTACACTCCTATGGTGAATATTGGAACTATTCCAATACATATTATTGTACATAACATGACCCCACAGGATATAACATTATCCAAGGGAACTACCATAGGATATGCACTGGAATCAAGTTATTACACTTTTGGATTCCAGAATAATGTAATTGGGCTAATACCTGAAGGATACCTAACTGAAGAACAATTAATAGAACAATCCTTTGCATCTATGCCAGAGGGTCTATTTAATATTCAGTCTATTTATCCCTTCAGCTCAGAGGAAGGCATCTGTAAAATTGAAGAAGCCTCTCTAGTGTTTGATCAGCCAATCAAACAGCAAGATTACCCCAATACCCAGAGTCATGGGAGCAATGTAGATTATAATCAAGGGGATCTCACCTCTAGACTGGAAGAAGCCTATGAAATAGGACAGCCTGAAATCTTTCCAGGATTTCAGCAAATAGTCGAAGAGCAAATATCCTTAGCTAATGGCTGTTCCAGCGATGATGAACGCCAACAGCTGCGAGAACTCCTAATGGAATACAAGGATATTTTCGCTAAGGATTCTTATGACTGTGGTACTACAGACTTGCACATTGCAAGGATACAAACAGATCCTAATGCACCACCTGTATTTGTCAAACAATACAGACTTCCCTTAGCCTCATATGATTCTCTTGCAGAGATCATAAGGAATTTGGAAGAAAGAGGTATTATCAGACAGGTGCACAGCTCTTATAATAATCCTATTCTAGGTGTCCTTAAGCCCAATGGACAATGGCGTTTGTGTGCTGACTTAAGACAGCTAAACAAACGAGTATACATGTCTGGCTGGCCTGTACCATACATTGACCAATGCCTAGCACAAATGCAGGGATCCAAAATATTCAGTGCCATTGATTGTGCACAGGGATATTGGACCATAAAGGTACATGAAGAGGACCAATATAAGCTAGCATTCTCCTTCCAAAAGGTTCAGTATGCATTTCAGAGACTTCCATTTGGATACATAAATTCTGGACATGAATTTGCTGTATTCATGCATAAGGCTATGCCTGACGCACTGGAAAGGGGGACCTTATCTTATGTTGATGATGTTTTAATCAAAAGCACAGACTTTGAAAAACACATCGCAGAGCTTAAACACGTCCTCAGCCAACTTAAAAGGGCAGGTGTCAAATTATCCCTGCAAAAAGCTCAATGGTGCCGCACTCGTGTAAACTTCTTGGGACATGAAGTTACCTCTGACGGATTAAATCCCCAGAAGAAAAAGGTGGAAGCGATAGTGAATTCTAAAAACCCAACTAACTTAAAGGAATTGAGATCATTCCTGGGTATGACAAATTATTCTCGCAAATTCATTGATAATTATGCGGAATTAGCTAAACCACTACTACTTCTCCTAAAGAAAGAGGTGAAATGGCACTGGAGTGAGTCTCAAGAGACAGCCATCAGAGAGCTGAAGAGAAAACTCACTCAAGCACCTTGCTTAGCGTACCCTGAAGGTGGTAAACCTTTCTTCTTAGAGACAGGTTACACAGATATAAGCATGAGCGCTGTTTTATACCAAAAGCATGATAATTTGAACAAAGCCATTGCTTATGCGAGCAAAAATCTATCCCCAGTAGAAATAAAATTTAGCGATTGCGAAAAAGCCCTCTTATCTACTGTATGGGCTCTACAAAATTTCCGCAGCTATATACAGGGCGAGAAAATTATTGTAGAAACGGCCCACCAGCCTTTGCTATATTTGCAAAGTGAGAGAATAAGAGATGGGAATTTGTCTAATAGCCGCATAACAGCGTGGACTCTTTCCTTACAAGGCTGGCCACTAGAAATCCGCTACAAGCAGAATAAAAAGAATCCAGTCGCACAAGGGCTTGCTGAGCTCCACGACTGTACTGCTAGAGATCCTGGGGAAGAATTATCAGAAGATGATTTTCTGGAGGAACAATTGCTTTCCCCATATAAAATATACAATGAGGACCATTGTCAAACACTACCTTGGGTGTATGTTGATGGTTGTTCTTACCATGCCACTATTGATAATGAGCGCAGATTAGTCGCTGGCATTGGTATAACGGGGGCAAATGGATTCCCAAATATATCTATAGGTTTCAACATTGGACCAAGATCCAGTCAAGTTGCTGAACTAACTGCTGTTTTCAAAACCATTGGAATGGCTATTGAACATGGTATTCATGAATTTGTGATCATAACTGACTCAAATTATGTGCGTGACAGTTTTGTTGAATACCTGCCAACTTGGAAAAGAAATGGCATGCAGAAAAGCAATAACAAACCAGTCAAGCATGGCAAATTGTTCTGCGAGATTGATAATCTGGTAGTATCCAATGATTTAACCATACACTGGAAAAAGACCAAGGGTCATTCCAGAGTTTTAGGTCCTGATAAGGAAGGCAATGACCTTGCGGATTCATTAGCCAAACAAGGAGCCATAACTGGAGAACTCCTTAATATTGACCACTTAATGGGTGCAATTCAGGTAGAAGCCATTACCAGAAACCAGGAAAAACAACAGAGTGAGCCTAACTTGGTACAATGGAGTCAGGATTCTCCTAGTGAGGACCTGATCACTAGTCAAAAAGAAGACCCCATTGTAGGCATCTTCTATAAACACATAGAAGATCCTGAAAGCAACCCCATCTCAAAAGATGATTGCATTGGCAAAGAAGATCTTAGAATCTTAATGAAATCCCGATCACAATTCAAGTTACAGGATGGTTTGTTAATTAGAACCTCCAAAACTGGCATCCAGCAGTGGGTAGTACCCACCAAGTTCAGAGGTCTAATGCTTCAACATGCCCATGATGCTCCCACATCTGGTCATCGTGGTGCCAAACTCACGTATGAAATATTACGTGATTATGCTTTTTGGCCACACATGATGAAAGATGTTCAAACCTACTGTCAAGGGTGTTTAATCTGCCCACAGTTCCAACCCACTGCACCAACGCATAGAGCACCATTGCAGAAAAGGGGGATGGTAATGCCATGGTCAGATATACAAATTGATTTTATTGGCCCAGTAACAAGATCATCAAGAGGTAACAAATACATGTTAACCGTGACATGCCTGTTCACTAAATGGGTAGAATGCATTATTGCACCTAACAATAGTGCTGAAACATGTGCAGCGTTGCTCATCAACCATGTATTTTCCAGATTTGGTTTGCCCCAAAGAATCGAATCAGATCGGGGAACCCACTTCACTAGCGAAGTGATGACGAAAATGTGGAAAATACTAGGGGTTAAAAGAAAGCTCCATGTTGCTTATAGAGCTGCCTCAAGTGGTGGTGTAGAGCGTTACAACCAATCCATTGTTAAAATCCTCAAAAAGTTTGTGAGTGAAACAGGTAAAGACTGGGATGTAAAACTACCTCTAGTCTTAATGGCATTAAGAGCAACTCCAAGTAGTGCTACCAAGATATCACCTTTTGAACTGATGACTGGTAGAAGAATGGTTCTACCTCAGCATCTACTGTACCGTACATCAGACCAAAACTTGATAAACGCTGCCAATACACATCAATATGTGGAAAACCTAAGGAAACACCTGCAACATGCCTTTGCATTTGCTCAAAGGAATTTAGAAAGATCCGCAACTGCCACTAAAACCTATTATGATCTCAAAACGTCCAAAAAGGAATATGAAATAAATGATAAAGTTTATCTTTATAACTTTGGAAGAGATCAGGTTAGGGAGAAGAAATTTCTTCCCTCATGGAAAGGTCCTTTCGTCATTACTGACAAAATATCTCCAGTGGCCTATAAAATACGGATCCCCAAAAATGAAAGTTTCATAGATAAATGGGTCCATATCAATCAATTGCGAGCGTGTCATCCCAGATCCCAACTACAAGTCATAGAGGGAGAATGAAGTGTCATATCCCCAAATGAACTAAAGACATACTATAGTTTAAAGATGCCTAACTGATAAACATGAAGGTTCAAAATTGACAGACTATCTACATAGAAGACTGTCCATGATGTGTACGGTCAACATCCTCACCAAATACCACTAACTTTGATCCAATTCAAATACATGTGTCCTACATGTTTTTGAATTGGAAAGGGGGATTTATGTCAAGGTATTTGAAATATTATTAAATAATATATAGAGGTATATTTGTCTTTATTTGATAGATCTGTGGATATGAACATGATCTGTAGGACAAAGGATTAGATCTCCCCCACTCCAATTGCACAGGAGACATTCTTGGCTGAAAGGAGAACAAAGGATTATCTCTGGGAGATCTCACACACTCAATATGTTAAATTATGCAATTGTATAATTTAGCAAGGAACTAAAATATAACATAGTTTCAGGATACAGGCAAATATATGGAGACGAAATGTCTGAATTACCCTTTTGGAACTGATCAAAATCATGGAGAGGCAGCTTTTATGCACATGGGTGTTAATTATCAAATACACATCTGCACTGCTGGCTAAACAGGAAATATGCTGTTTTAAAGACTTTTACAACTCCTCATGGATTGACCCCATGTGGAGCAATAAAGGCCTTGGGAAACAAAGACAAATGCTAAGGTGTGAACATACAGCACACAGTGAAGACACATGACTTACATTATGATTTTAAAACAACTGTATATATTTTAATGGATATGAGATGTGTATATGTGTGTGTATATATATATATGTATATATATATATATATATATATATATATATATATATATATATATATATATATATGTATATATATGTGTATATATATGTATGTGTGTGTGTGCATATATGTGTATATTTTGAAGGCATGAATATCTTGGCCTCTGTGTGTTTGAAAACATGAGTGGATGTTTGTGGACCTGAGGAGAGGTGATTATTGACATTTTTTTTTTTATTTCAGATCTACATAGACAGGATTCACTTGGAATACAGTACAATACTGAAATAAAAAATAGGCTGTTATTTGCAAAGAAGTGCCAGAATGCTGACAAAGTTGTGATGCATTTTGGGCTAGTAATTGGCAGTGTTAAATTACCTTAATATAATAAAATGTTAATAATATAACATATTTGGTATCAGAATAATCAGAAAAAAATAACCTAATATTAACCATCTGTAATTGGGGTTATATATGATTAATGCAGAGAGTGTGATCTGATTAAATAACCATTTTATGAAAGAATTTTTTTTTTAACTTGCTTAAAAATGTTAGAGATGGTCTTGTTGTATTTGTTTGTTTATATGTCTGCTGCCACCTAGTGTTATGATGCGGAATTGCAACCATGAGATGATTGGTTGTTGCAAAGAATGCATTTCCTTGACAACACATTTACCAAATAAACCAATCCATGTTCAGTTGCAAAGAACTAATCCAAGACAAGGCCGTGGGCGTTTCCAATATTCACCAATGACTGATAAATAATCAAAAAGGGGAGGGGTGAGATCAGATGATTTAACCCCAGCATAGAGACTAAGAAAGGGTTGTGTTATTTTGATCCAGAAAGGAGTAACTGCGGCAGTTATTAATCAAAAGCACACATCTACCATTGGACTCCATATGCTTTACCCCAATTTTGAATTTCTGAGGTGAATTGGATCTGTTGCAAAACATTGGGAACCGGATTGCTGTTTATTTGGGTGATGTATACAAGGTTTTTGTAAGATAAGTTATATGCATAGTTAATTTGTATTTAATAGATTTAAAGAAGCAGTGTGTTTTTCTTTTTAAGTTAGCATTTCACAGCCTATATATATATATTGTTTAAATCTGCGTCTGATTGACCAAGTAACTCATCTATGCAAGTTCTGATATTGTCAGTTAATTTTGTATTAGGATAAATTGCAGTTAAATAGCAGAATACATATATTATCCTATTGTTTTATAAACACTGTTTAGAATTGTATTGCTTGGATGTTAAAGGTTTTAATCCCATTGTGTTAAATAAATAAGGCTAAATTGTGAAGGTATATTTTTCTGGGTTTTGTAAGAAGGATAGCATATCTTAAGAGTTGGTTTTAACGCATATAAATTTTGTTTCATTTCCTTTTATTGCAAATATACTTCAATATGTTTATGGATATTAACTAAATAAAAGAATTCAGATATTTATATTAATTGTATGGTCTAGTAGGTGCATGGTTGATAAGGGTTTCTATTTCTTTGTATTGTGTTTATAACCCTGCCATAAACTTATATATATTATTTGGATAGCACTGCTAAGATTTTCATAAATATACTGACACCTTATATGTCGTTCTCCTCCATGGTCTCTTTCTCTCTCTGTCTCTCTTCCTCCCCCTCTGACTCTCTCATCCCTAATGTGTCTCTCTAACCCTCTGTGTGTGATTGTGTCTCTCTTTCTCTAACCCTCTGTGTGTGATTGTGTGTCTCTCTCTTTCTCTAACCCTCTGTGTGTGATTGTCTCTCTCTCTCTTTCTCTCTCTCTCTTTCTCTCTCTCTCTCTTACCCTATGTGTCTGTCTCTATCTTTCTCTCTCTCTCTAACCCTCTGTGTGTGATTGTGTATCTCTCTCTAACCCTCTGTGTATGATCGTGTCTCTCTCTCTCTTTCTCTCTCTCTCTCACCCTCTGTGTATGATTGTGTCTCTCTCTTTCTTTCAAACCCTGTGTGTGTGATTGTGTCTCTCTCTCTCTTTCTCTCTCTAACCCTTTGTGTGTGATTGTGTCTCTCTCTTTCTCTCTCTCTCTCTCTAACCCTCTGTGTGTGATTGTCTCTCTCTAACCCTCTGTGTGTGATTGTGTCTCTCTCTCTCTCTCTCTCTCTCTCTCTAACCCTCTGTGTATGATTGTGTCTCTCTCTCTCTTTCTCTCTCTCTAACCCTCTGTCTGTGATTGTGTATCTCTCTCTAACCCTCTGTGTATGATTGTGTCTCTCTCTCTCTCTCTGTTTCTCTCTCTCTCTCTCTCTCTCTCTCTCTCTCTCTAACCCTCTGTGTGTGATTGTGTCTCTCTTTCTCTAACCCTCTGTATGTGATTGTGTCTCTCTGTCTTTCTTTCTCTCTAACCCTCTGTGTGTGATTGTGTGTCTCTCTCTCTCTCTGTGTATGATTGTGTGTCTCTCTCTTTCTCTCTAACCCTCTGTGTGTGATTGTCTCTCTCTCTCTCTCTCTCTCTCTCTCTCTCTCTCTCTCTCTCTCTCTCTCTAACCCTCTGTGTGTTGTTGTGTCTCTCTCTCTTTCTCTTTCTCTAACCCTCTGTGTATGATTGTGTGTCTCTCTCTCTCTAACCCTCTGTGTGTGATTGTGTCTCTCTCTCTCTCTCTCTCTCTCTCTCTCTCTCTCTCTCTCTCTCTCTCTCTAACCTTCTGTGTGTGATTGTGTCTCTCTTTCTCTAACCCTCTGTATGTGATTGTGTATCTCTCTCTAACCCTCTGTGTGTGATTGTGTCTCTCTCTCTTTCTCTCTCTCTAACCCTCTGTGTGTGATTGTGTCTCTCTCTCTTTCTCTCTAACCCTCTGTGTATGATTGTATCTCTCTCTTTCTCTCTCTCTCTCCAATCCTCTGTGTGATTGTGTCTCTCTCTTTCTCTCTCTCTCTAACCCTCTGTGTGTGATTGTGTCTCTCTTTCTCTAACCCTCTGTATGTGATTGTGTCTCTCTCTCTTTCTCTCTCTCTAACCCTCTGTGTGTGAGTGTGTCTCTCTCTCTCTTTCTCTCTCTCTAACCCTCTGTGTGTGATTGTGTCTCTCTCTCTTTCTCTCTCTCTCTAACCCTCTGTGTGTGATTGTGTCTCTCTCTCTCTTTCTCTCTCTCTAACCCTCTGTGTGTGATTGTGTCTCTCTCTCTTTCTCTCTAACCCTCTGTGTATGATTGTATCTCTCTCTCTCTTTCTCTCTCTCTCTAACCCTCTGTATGTGATTGTGTCTCTCTCTCTTTCTCTCTAACCCTCTGTGTGTGATTGTGTGTCTCTCTCTCTCTCTCTCTCTCTCTCTCTTTCTCTCTCTCTAACCCTCTGTGTGTGATTTTGTCTCTCTCTTTCTCTCTCTCTCTTTCTCTCTCTCTCTAACCCTCTGTGTGTGATTGTGTGTCTCTCTCTCTTTCTCTCTAACCCTCTGTGTATGATTGTATCTCTCTCTTTCTCTCTCTCTCTAATCCTCTGTGTGTGATTGTGTCTCTCTTTCTCTCTCTCTAACCCTCTGTGTGTGATTGTGTCTTTCTCTCTCTTTCTCTCTAACCCTCTGTGTATGATTGTATCTCTCTCTCTTTCTCTCTCTCTTTCTCTAACTCTCTGTGTGTGATTGTGTCTCTTTCTCTCTCTCTAACCCTCTGTGTGTGATTGTGTCTTTCTCTCTTTCTCTCTCTCTCTAACCCTCTGTGTGTGATTGTGTCTCTCTCTCTCTTTCTCTCTAACCCTCTGTCTCTCTCCCCCGTCTCTCTCTCCCTCTCCCCCCGAGTGCTTTTCTGTGTTTCTGTCTACCTTTTATTTATTTAATTAATGAATTGGTAGTGCCATCTGATGGTGTGGCTTTATTTAAAGGGGTGGGGTCAAGCGCCCCACCATCTTTAAATTTCACCAGCCGCCACTAGATCAAGACATTTTTATATTTACTGAATAATGAAAGAATCTATAAGCATAATTTGCAGCATTAAAGTAAAAAATATGTTTTAAACATATTTTAATGGGCATGGATTTCTAGATCTCATAATCAGAGCAAGCATTTTGTTATCTGGCAAGAGTTTCTGTTACAATCCTTTAGACTTAAATCAGATGTTTACTAAGTTGACCAGTTTTCCAAGACACCATTTAAAGGGACATGAAACCCATATGTTTTCTTTCATGATTTAGAAAGAGCATGCAATTTTAAATAACTTTCCAATTTACATCTAATATCTAATGTTCTTCATTCTTTTGATATCCTTTGTTGAAAATCATATCTAAATATGCTCAGTAGCTGATGATTGGTGGCTGCACATAGATACCTCATGTGATTGGCTCACTCATGTGCATTGCTATTTCTTCAACAAAGGATATCTAAAGAATGAAGGCATATCCTAGCCACTGCCTCACCAGCCTCTGACATCACCGCATGTCACTGATTAGATTGCACACGCAGTGCCCCAAATTTGAAGTAGGAGGACCGACCAAGCATCTTTTTCCATCTCCTGGTTCCTTCCTAAAATCCATGCCATATACACGTCCCCTGATAGGGGACGTAACAGGGATTAAACTGATAAGAATAGTAATACTTAACACACCACTCATATCTGGTGGCACAGAAGATTGCACGCACAGTGCCCCAAATTTGAAGTAGGAGGACCGACCAAGCATCTTTTTCCATCTCCCGGTTCCTAAAATCTATGCCATATACACGTCCCCTGATAGGGGACGTAACAGGGATTAAACTGATAAGAATAGTACTACTTAACACACCACTCATATCTGGTGGCGCAGTAGATTGCACGCGCAGTGCCCCAAATTTGAAGTAGGAGGACCGACCAAGCATCTTTTTCCATCTCCCGGTTCCTAAAATCCATGCCATATACACGTCCCCTGATAGGGGACGTAACAGGGATTAAACTGATAAGAATAGTACTACTTAACACACCACTCATATCTGGTGGCACAGTAGATTGCACGCGCAGTGCCCCAAATTTGAAGTAGGAGGACCGACCAAGCATCTTTTTCTTTTCCATCTCCCGGTTCCTAAAATCCATGCCATATACACGTCCCCTGATAGGGGACGTAACAGGGATTAAACTGATAAGAATAGTACTACTTAACACACCACTTATATCTGGTGGCACAGTAGATTGCACACGCAGTGCCCCAAATTTGAAGTAGGAGGACCGACCAAGCATCTTTTTCCATCTCCCGGTTCCTAAAATCCATGCCATATACACGTCCCCTGATAGGGGACGTAACAGGGATTAAACTGATAAGAATAGTACTACTTAACACACCACTCATATCTGGTGGCACAGAAGATTGCACGCACAGTGCCCCAAATTTGAAGTAGGAGGACCGACCAAGCATCTTTTTCCATCTCCCGGTTCCTAAAATCTATGCCATATACACGTCCCCTGATAGGGGACGTAACAGGGATTAAACTGATAAGAATAGTACTACTTAACACACCACTCATATCTGGTGGCGCAGTAGATTGCACGCGCAGTGCCCCAAATTTGAAGTAGGAGGACCGACCAAGCATCTTTTTCCATCTCCCGGTTCCTAAAATCCATGCCATATACACGTCCCCTGATAGGGGACGTAACAGGGATTAAACTGATAAGAATAGTACTACTTAACACACCACTCATATCTGGTGGCACAGTAGATTGCACGCGCAGTGCCCCAAATTTGAAGTAGGAGGACCGACCAAGCATCTTTTTCTTTTCCATCTCCCGGTTCCTAAAATCCATGCCATATACACGTCCCCTGATAGGGGACGTAACAGGGATTAAACTGATAAGAATAGTACTACTTAACACACCACTTATATCTGGTGGCACAGTAGATTGCACACGCAGTGCCCCAAATTTGAAGTAGGAGGACCGACCAAGCATCTTTTTCCATCTCCCGGTTCCTAAAATCCATGCCATATACACGTCCCCTGATAGGGGACGTAACAGGGATTAAACTGATAAGAATAGTACTACTTAACACACCACTCCTATCTGGTGGCACATTAGATTGCACGCGCAGTGCCCCAAATTTGAAGTAGGAGGACCGACCAAGCATCTTTTTCCATCTCCCGGTTCCTAAAATCCATGCCATATACACGTCCCCTGATAGGGGCGTAACGGGGATTAAACTGATAAGAATAGTACTATTTAACACACCACTCATATCTGGTGGCACCGTAGATTGCATGCGCAGTGCCCCAAATTTGAAGTAGGAGGACCGACCAAGCATCTTTTTCCATCTCCCGGTTCCTAAAATCCATGCCATATACACGTCCCCTGATAGGGGACGTAACAGGGATTAAACTGATAAGAATAGAACTACTTAACACACCTTATAATAATGCAGAGAGAGGCAACGCAGAGAGAGGAGACTGAAGAAGAGGAGTCAGAGGAGGAAGGTGGCTTTGAGGAGGTGGAAGACCAAACACAGCAGGCGTCCCAGGGGGCTTGTTGTCACCTTTCGGGGACCCTTGGTGTTGTACGTGGCTGGGTGGAGGAAGAGACCTTCAATCAGTGGCGTAGCGTGGGTTGTCAGTGCCCAGGGCAAGGCAAGTATTGCGCCCCCCCAACCCCATTTTAGATATGCTGCTTCTTCTTACATTTGGGATAAACCAAGCAAAGACCCAAGCCTGGTAGATCATATAAAGCAAGGGACACTGTCTCCTCTCCCACAAAATGCTCCCTTAACCATCTTTACTGGATAACTAACAGTTATTGCTGATGATACCCATATCCCCAAAATATGTCCCTTGTCATAAGCAGCTGCTAATCAGTAGCGCCTTACAAACAAAGCCATGAAAATAAAATATTGGCAATACAAGAGGCAGTGGGTGAAGCCTGCAAGCATTATGTGCTATCCCCCTGTGATCAAACCCTGTCTGCAGCTCTCCAGAGCTGGGCAAATATATACAATATTAAATTTTAAGATTTATTCTCGTTTTACACATGGGGGAAAGCCCCCCTTAACCCCCATCTGGTGGTGACATGTCCTGATCTGTAAAACTTCATTGCAGCAACCCATATTGTATATGTGGTGCAATAGGTTTTTGGTAAGTCGTTAAAAAGAGGAAAAGGGGACACACAGGTTGGCAGCTGTTACATAAGGTTGTCCCTGCTGGGCAGACTGTCTTTTGGGTGCCAATGACATATAAAAGTGGGGTATATATTCTACCTTAATAAATATAACAATTGTAAGTAATCAATATAAAAGGGGCATGGGACAGACAACCCAGCATTACATACATATATGGGGGGAGGGTGTATGGTATTTAGGGGGTGCTGTTAAATTTATTTACTAACACAAATTATAGTTATTTTTTTTACTTTAAATGCAGTAAGCGTGGGTTTAATGTAAATAAAAAAGGCAATGAGCACCCAAACCATAAAAATCAGTAAAAGTCCACACCTCAGGAGTCCAGCAAGAAATAGATTCAAGATGGTGAATTCATAGGACTTCTTTGATAGGAGAAAAACACAGTGAAATGCCTGGTCAGCAGCACAATCCTGGTGCCAGACAGCACACAAATCCCTAAATCTACTTCTGCCCTAGGAAGATCATGGAGGGGAAAAATCAAATACAGGAAACAAGGCCTCATTTTTGTCAACAGTCACAAATATACTTTTTTGTGCAAGGACAAGATGGCGTAAGTTGTAATCAGAATCCGGTCAAACATGAAAGTATGGTCTCTGATCACCCCACCATCCCACTAACTAGGTAACTGGGGTTAACAGAAGGGCAGAGCACAGCCATGCTGCCACCAGTGCCACGGGTTTGAAAGAGATTTATTGCACTTTTTAAGGATTCCTCCCCCCCACTTCTGCTTAGAGATCCTTAAAAAGTGCCACAGGCAATGCATGGCATTCTGGCTCTGGGTCCTTTGTTGGAAGAGAACTTAATTGTTGGGTAATAATAGAACCGTAATTAAGCTGCATTTTGCGTGTTGCTAGTATCAGGCAAAAACAGGGCTATAAGTAAGTCTGGTCCTGACACCTTACCTTAGTCGCGGCATCACCACATTCCTGACGGGTCGCAGAACAGAGCTGGGGGCCTGTCAGAATTTGTAGCCTCCCTTCTTCCCTTTGCTAAGTTGAGGCTGGAAGCGCCCCTCAGAATTATGCGCCCGGGGCAACCGCCCCTGTTGCCCCCCCCACGCTACGCCACTGCCTTCAATGACATCACTGAGGACAAGGAACGGGACATGGCTAGCTTGGTATCCAACCTTGTGCAAATGGGGAGTTTGCGGTTGTGCAAATGGACTGTTTGCGGTTGTTTGCGGTGCGTTAAACGGGGAGTTTGGTCTTTCACTGTGAAGCGGGCGTAACCCTTACACTACCTGATCGATACAACATCATACCTGATGTTTTAAAGCATGTTATTCCAAACAATTTAGGAATGTTAGGTGATTTATGCCCTTTATGGATTAAAACCAGACTCTGCATCAACTATGTCAATTTCCGTGGGAGTTTTGCCATGGATCCCCCTCCGGCATGCCACAGTCCAGGTGTTAGTCCCCTTGAAACAACTTTTCCATCACTATTGTGGCCAGAAAGACTCCCTGTGGGTTTTAAAATTCGCCTGCCTATTGAAGTCAATGGCGGTTCGCCCGTTCGTGAACTTTTGTGGAAGTTTGCGGTTCGCAAACGCAAAATTTTATGTTCGCGACATCACTAAAAGAGGATGAAAGTGTTCTTCTTAATTTTCGCTGCCAGTCGCCTTCCCACACACCAGCCTTGTGGGGTGAGAGTTAATCCCTACCGGCGACATTCAGTGGAGGGTTTTTAAATCGCCCTCGCCCCCGGGAAAACATACTTGCGCAACGCTGCGCGAAGAAACAGAATCTGCCGGGCGCCATCTTAGATTGAGCCCACATGCATCCAGCTACCGGAGCTCACTAGCGGGCCCAGAGCATACATCTCAAGCTCCTTGGATATAGGGGGTGCCTTAGAGACCGAGCACCGGCTACAGCTGAGGAAATTCCACAGAATCTCGCAAGACTGCACCATACCGGAGCGGACCCCTGCCACGTGTACCGCACTACTCCGCAAGCAGAGGGGCTATTGTTGCCCACGGATCTACACACCGGAGGGGATCTGGCAAGTAGAAAAGAGCCCTACAGCACACAATTGCACTTAAAAGTAAAGCCAAGGGAAGGTGACACACTCAAGGTACTGGGATACAGGCTCACATCAAGGGAAGGCCCCAAATAACATCATAGGCCGGGCAGAAAACAGCACAATCTCACAGACTGCTTGTTTCATTTTGTATTTAATCCTCACACACTTGCCCATGCCATTTAAGCCGGAAATTTTGAGCACCACAATATTAGAATCATTTACACATCATAAAACCGCAGCATACTTTCCCCAGGCCCTGCTGATGTGGCTACACCACGCTCTACAAAGCTGTAAAGTTACTGCATGATTCAAACTTCTTTCCCTTTGACAAAGGATAAACAGGAGTGCTCTCTGCAAGTCTTTTACACATTTTTCCAGTGCTCCCTCATCTTTAATCAACAGGAACACCTAGTGGCACAATCACTTTCTACTACAATCCTATCTGAACTGTGCTGCTGCATTATCAGAGTTTCCTACATCTCACATGAAGGTTGATAAGTACTTTAAACCCCTTACCAGCACACTAGAGGGCAAGATGACGTCCAAATCAAAGCAGACTGACAGGAGGCAACGACATACTACAGAAACACAGATTGAAAATCCCCCTTCACCAAGCTCCGCTCATCTAGCGATTACTGATTCAGCAAATCTCCTGCAGGAGCTGAAGTCTTTCTTTCTGCCCAAAATGGAATCTCTGCAAGCAGGTATGGACACTTTAACTAGTGAAGTACGCCATTTTTCAACGAGAATGAATCAGGCGGAACAGAGGATTTCAGACATGGAAGACCACCAGAATAACACCTCCACCTCTCTTAGGCAACTGCTACGTCAGAATCAGGCGCTCCAAGACAAGGTTGAAGACCTTGAGAATCGCAGTAGGCGAAACAACTTACGTATAATAGGGATCCCAGAAAGTATCAAAAACAAAGATTTATTGGAGTTCACAGCCCTCACATTCCCTAAGATCTTGGGCATGGATCCAGACCGCCTCCCACTAGATGTGGAAAGAGCCCACCGCATTGGCCCAGACACTGGCCTCTCTACCACCACAGCTGCTAGACCTCGCCAGGTTATACTCAAATGCCTGAATTACCAAGAAAAACTGGCACTATTAAGGGCTTACAGATCTCACGATGGGGAGGTCCTCTTTGAGGGCAAAAAACTTCTGCTATTTCAGGACTTCTCGGCAGAGGTTACCAAACTTCGTAAAGAATTTGCCCCCTACTGCTCACAGCTCTATGAAGAAGGCAGACAGGTGGCGCTTCTCTACCCGGCCAAGCTCAGATTACAGACCCCAAGAGGTGCCAAATTCTTTCGCTCTCCTAAGGAGCTGAAAGCCTTCCTTGACGCTGAAAAAACTGCAACCTGACCAATAGATTTGATCATGCTCTATGCCACAGGTGATCCGGTTTTTTTTCCTCCAGATGCTGGATTGTGGTTACATGTGTCGCTGGACACAAGACACGCTCATGGCCGTGGACATTCCCAGTGCTGGACTGGTTGCTCTTGGGAAAGCCACTCTGCAGGACACTGTCAAAGAGCGGGAGTGGCCCTGGCGGCCTGCCACTCTCTTCACTACAGAGTCCCCAGACTCCCTAGGGAGACAGTTCCTGCTAGTTATTATTTTGTTGTTTGAATGTATTTGTCTTTTTTCACTGTTCTCTTTTGTATGTTATTTTATTTCTTTTAGTACCGCATACAATGTCTCCTTAACCGACTTGTTTAACGTTGTGGGCTTATCCCCTTTTTTTCAGTTACTATGTACATGCATATACGCAGGGTACACCTTGCAACAACTGCTCCTAGCAGATACTTTCAGATGCCGAATGTGCCTTAACCTCCTTTTTCTTTCCCTCATAACAGAATACCTAGGGGCTGCGGTCGGCGGATGGATTGGCTGCACACAGACAACTGGACCACAGATGAACTCCCTACCTGACCGTCCCTCATTTATAATGCCAGTAAGTCTCCTTTCACAATACTCTCCACTCCATGTCCTAACAACATCACTACTGCACATATATACTCCTCCTCCCCCGACAACATACAGACCCAGGTTGGACTCACTACTCTCTGTGTCACCTCCCACTTCCATCCTGGATTGTGCTTGGTGTCCACATTCCCTCATTGACCTCACACATGGCTGTAAACCTTAATATAGTCTCTTGGAATGTGGGAGGAATTACTTCCCCAGCCAAGAGGAGCAGAATTATACAATACCTTAACTCCATACATGCAGACATAGCTATGTTGCAAGAGACTCACCTCACTGCTGAGGAACATGAAAAACTTAAAATACGGTGGGTGGGGCACATCCTCTACTCACCTTCAGGGGGAAGGAGACGTGGAGTGGCAATCTTAGTAAGGAAAAACTTACCTATAACCTTCACCAACACAAAAATAGATAATGAGGGACGTTACATCCTCACCTCCATACACTCCAAAGACCACAAATTTCAATTATGTAATGTGTACGGGCCCAATCACTCCGATATGAAGTTCTGGGCATCCATGCAGTCACTCATTGCCCAACACTCAGACTCCCAGGTTATCGTGGGGGGAGACTTCAATATGGCGCAGGCGTGCCCATTAGACAGGTTCTATGACCAAACTCGCCCCTCTTCAAACCAAAGAATGCACCCCAAGCACAAACAAGAAATGCAGATCATATCAGCATTTAGAGAGGGGTTGGGATTACACGATCTTTGGAGGCTACAACACCCTGACCACAAAGACTATACCTGTGTCTCGAAAACGCACCACACTTTCTCACGCATCGACTACTTCCTCACATCCCCTCAACTCACTCCTAACATACTAAACACCACCATTCTTCCAATTACAATTTCAGATCATGCTCCCATAAAACTAACATTACAACTCTTCAAAACAACACCTTTCAAAAAGTCCTGGAAGTTCCCCTCATATCTGTACACCAACGCAGAATTTCGACAACAACTGAAGGCCTTCTGGCTAGAGTACACCTTTGACAACGACAGCCATAGAACTAACACTGATTTATTCTGGCATGCGTCCAAAACAGTTATTAGAGGCAGAATTACAGCTTACACAGCACATCATTCTAAGTCGCAGAAGAAAACTGCCACACAACTACTTTCTAACCTGACTTCTACCTATAACACCTACTTAAATAACCCCACAGCACAGAATATATTATGATGCTAAACAAGAACGGGACTCACACCTACAAATTTTAGACCATATATTTAACATACATAGACAAGGCAGATTTTACCGGCACGGTAACAAGGCAGGCAGACTCCTAGCAAACCTGGTCAAAATTCACACACCTAAATCCTTCATATCTGCAATCAAATCTGGGACACACCTCAGGACTGATACAAAGGACATAATGAGGGAGTTCATAACTTATTATAAAACATTATACACTAGTCAGAACATTGCAGAAACGGACAAGCATGCATTCTGGAACAACATACTGTTACCCCGACTGTCTGAACCCCAGAGAGAGAGCTTAAACTCCCCCATACAAGTGCAGGAAGTGCTGAGAGCCATTGGTAGCTCAAAAGTAGGGAAAGCCGCAGGCCCAGACTTCCTCCCTATCGAGTACTACAAGATTCTTAGCACTGACATAGCCCCAATGCTAGCTTCCACATACACCAACTACCTTCTAGGGACTTCTACCCCAGACACGAGATTCACTGACGCCAACATATGCGTTCTACAAAAGCCGAATAAGGACCATACAATGCCCTCTTCATATAGACCAATCTCGCTGCTTAACAGCGACTATAAGTTATATACTAAGATACTGGCGGAACGGCTAGCTGAGATACTGCCCGATCTGGTCCATCCAGATCAGACGGGCTTTATTAAAAGACGAACCTCAGTGATAAATATCAGAAAAACACTGGCAGTCATATCTCACTACAACAACACACACTATTCAGAACACCAGAAACCCAATGTAGACGCATGCCTACTCGCCATCGACGCTGAAAAAGCGTTCGACCGAATAGAGTGGGACCACCTCTATACCTCACTAGAAAGATTTGGAATCTCAGGGAATTTTCTAAATACACTCCAACAACTCTATGCTTCACCCTCAGCCTCTATTATTATCAATGGTCAGGTGTCTCCCTCATTCCTATTGGAAAGGGGAACCAGGCAGGGATGCCCTCTTTCCCCGCTGCTCTTCAACCTGGCAATGGAACCGCTTGCATGTTACATCCGCCAACATAGTGCAGGTCTAAAAATTCATAAGCAGACAGTACACCTATCTTTATACGCGGACGACCTACTTCTATATGTCTCTAACCCACATATTAATATACCCAAACTCCTATGTATCTTAGATAAATTCAGTGCGATTTCTGGTTACAAAATCAACTTAGATAAATCTGAACTCACATGGTTACGAAACACTAACGGCTAGATTTAGAGTTCGGCGGTAGCCGTCAAAACCAGCGTTAGAGGCTCCTAACGCTGGTTTTGGGCGCCCGCTGGTATTTGGAGTCAGTGATTAAAGGGTCTAACGCTCACTTTACAGCCGCGACTTTTCCATACCGCAGATCCCCCTACGCCATTTGCGTAGCCTATCTTTTCAATGGGATCTTTCTAACGCTGGTATTTAGAGTCGTTTCTGCAGTGAGCGTTAGAGCTCTAACGACAAGATTCCAGCCGCCTGAAAATAGCAGGAGTTAAGAGCTTTCTGGCTAACGCCGGTTTATAAAGCTCTTAACTACTGTACCCTAAAGTACACTAACACCCATAAACTACCTATGTACCCCTAAACCGAGGTCCCCCCACATCGCCGCCACTCGATTAAAAATTTTAACCCCTAATCTGCCGACCGCCACCTACGTTATACTTATGTACCCCTAATCTGCTGCCCCTAACACCGCCGACCCCTGTATTATATCTATTAACCCCTAACTTGCCCCCCACAACGTCGCCGCAAGCTACTTAAAATAATTAACCCCTAATCTTCCGACCGCAAATCGCCGCCACCTACGTTATCCCTATGTACCCCTAATCTGCTACCCCTAACATCGCCGACCCCTATGTTATATTTATTAACCCCTAATCTGCCCCCCACAACGTCGCCGACACCTACCTACACTTATTAACCCCTAATCTGCCGAGCGGACCTGAGCGCTACTATAATAAAGTTATTAACCCCTAATCCGCCTCACTAACCCTATCATAAATAGTATTAACCCCTAATCTGCCCTCCCTAACATCGCCGACACCTACCTTCAATTATTAACCCCTAATCTGCCGACCGGAGCTCACCGCTATTCTAATAAATGTATTAACCCCTAAAGCTAAGTCTAACCCTAACACTAACACCCCCCTAAGTTAAATATAATTTTTATCTAACGAAATAAATTAACTCTTATTAAATAAATAATTCCTATTTAAAGCTAAATACTTACCTGTAAAATAAATCCTAATATAGCTACAATATAATTTATAATTATATTATAGCTATTTTAGGATTAATATTTATTTTACAGGCAACTTTGTAATTATTTTAACCAGGTACAATAGCTATTAAATAGTTAAGAACTATTTAATAGTTACCTAGTTAAAATAATAACAAATTTACCTGTAAAATAAATCCTAACCTAAGATATAATTAAACCTAACACTACCCTATCAATAAAATAATTAAATAAACTACCTACAATTACCTAAAATTAACCTAACACTACACTATCAATAAATTAATTAAACACAATTGCTACAAATAAATAAAATTAAATAAACTAGCTAAAGTACAAAAAATAAAAAAGAACTAAGTTACAGAAAATAATAAAATATTTACAAAGATAAGAAAAATATTACAACAATTTTAAACTAATTACACCTACTCTAAGCCCCCTAATAAAATAACAAAGCCCCCCAAAATAAAAAATTCCCTACCCTATTCTAAAATACAAATATTACAAGCTCTTTTACCTTACCAGCCCTGAACAGGGCCCTTTGCGGGGCATGCCCCAAGAATTTCAGCTCTTTTGCCTGTAAAAAAAAACATACAATACCCCCCCCCAACATTACAACCCACCACCCACATACCCCTAATCTAACCCAAACCCCCCTTAAATAAACCTAACACTACCCCCCTGATGATCTTCCTACCTTGTCTTCACCATGCCAGGTTCACCGATCCGTCCTGGCTCCAAGATCTTCATCCAACCCAAGCGGGGGCTAGACATCCACTGAAGAAGTCCAGAAGAGGGTCCAAAGTCTTCCTCCTATCCGGCAAGAAGAGGACATCCGGACCGGCAAACATCTTCTCCAAGCGGCATCTTCTATCTTCTTCCATCCGATGACGACCGGCTCCATCTTGAAGACCTCCAGCGCGGATCCATCCTCTTCTTCCGACGACTAGACGACGAATGACGGTTCCTTTAAGGGACGTCATCCAAGATGGCGTCCCTCGAATTCCGATTGGCTGATAGGATTCTATCAGCCAATCGGAATTAAGGTAGGAATTTTCTGATTGGCTGATGGAATTAGCCAATCAGAATCAAGTTCAATCCGATTGGCTGATCCAATCAGCCAATCAGATTGAGCTCGCATTCTATTGGCTGTTCCGATCAGCGATAGCGGGGGCGGCAGATTAGGAGTTAATAAGTGTAAGGTTAGGGGTGTTTAGACTCGGGGTACATGTTAGGGTGTTAGGTGCAGACGTAGGAAGTGTTTCCCCATAGGAAACAATGGGGCTGCGTTAGGAGCTGAACCTGGCATGGTGAAGACAAGGTAGGAAGATCATCAGGGGGGTAGTGTTAGGTTTATTTAAGGGGGGTTTGGGTTAGATTAGGGGTATGTGGGTGGTGGGTTGTAATGTTGGGGGGGGGTATTGTATGTTTTTTTTTACAGGCAAAAGAGCTGAAATTCTTGGGGCATGCCCCGCAAAGGGCCCTGTTCAGGGCTGGTAAGGTAAAAGAGCTTGTAATATTTGTATTTTAGAATAGGGTAGGGAATTTTTTATTTTGGGGGGCTTTGTTATTTTATTAGGGGGCTTAGAGTAGGTGTAATTAGTTTAAAATTGTTGTAATATTTTTCTTATCTTTGTAAATATTTTATTATTTTCTGTAACTTAGTTCTTTTTTATTTTTTGTACTTTAGCTAGTTTATTTAATTTTATTTATTTGTAGCAATTGTGTTTAATTAATTTATTGATAGTGTAGTGTTAGGTTAATTTTAGGTAATTGTAGGTAGTTTATTTAATTATTTTATTGATAGGGTAGTGTTAGGTTTAATTATATCTTAGGTTAGGATTTATTTTACAGGTAAATTTGTTATTATTTTAACTAGGTAACTATTAAATAGTTCTTAACTATTTAATAGCTATTGTACCTGGTTAAAATAATTACAAAGTTGCCTGTAAAATAAATATTAATCCTAAAATAGCTATAATATAATTATAAATTATATTGTAGCTATATTAGGATTTATTTTACAGGTAAGTATTTAGCTTTAAATAGGAATTATTTATTTAATAAGAGTTAATTTATTTCGTTAGATAAAAATTATATTTAACTTAGGGGGGTGTTAGTGTTAGGGTTAGACTTAGCTTTAGGGGTTAATACATTTATTAGAATAGCGGTGAGCTCCGGTCGGCAGATTAGGGGTTAATAATTGAAGGTAGGTGTCGGCGATGTTAGGGAGGGCAGATTAGGGGTTAATACTATTTATGATAGGGTTAGTGAGGCGGATTAGGGGTTAATAACTTTATTATAGTAGCGCTCAGGTCCGCTCGGCAGATTAGGGGTTAATAAGTGTAGGCAGGTGTCGGCGACGTTGTGGGGGGCAGATTAGGGGTTAATAAATATAACATAGGGGTCGGCGATGTTAGGGCAGCAGATTAGGGGTACATAGGGATAACGTAGGTGGCGGCGGTTTACGGAGCGGCAGATTAGGGGTTAAAAGTGTAATGCAGGGGTCAGCGATAGCGGGGGCGGCAGATTAGGAGTTAATAAGTGTAAGGTTAGGGGTGTTTAGACTCGGGGTACATGTTAGGGTGTTAGGTGCAGACGTAGGAAGTGTTTCCCCATAGGAAACAATGGGGCTGCGTTAGGAGCTGAACGCTGCTTTTTTGCAGGTGTTAGGTTTTTTTTCAGCTCAAACAGCCCCATTGTTTCCTATGGGGGAATCGTGCACGAGCACGTTTTTGATGCCGGCCGCGTCCGTAAGCAACTCTGGTATCGAGAGTTGCATTTGCGGTAAAAATGCTCTACGCTCCTTTTTTGGAGCCTAACGCAGCATTTGTTTGAACTCTCGATACCAGAGTTAAATTTATGGTGCGGCCAGAAAAAAACCCGCGGAGCGTTAACAGCCCTTTTACCGCCAAACTCCAAATCTAGCCGTTAGAAAACACAACTGCAGGACACAGGCCTAAAGGTGACCTCTGGCACTTTCACATACTTGGGGATACAGCTACACACCGACATGAACAGGTTGTACCATCTAAATATAAGTAGAACCCTAACCCTTGTTAAAAACCAGCTGACTGGTTGGAGAAACTTGCCACTATCCCTTACAGGGAGAATTCATCTTTTGAAAATGATTATCTTACCAAAACTACTCTACCCCCTCCAAATGCTTCCCCTATTATTGACTAAGCGTGATTTAAATGCATTGACGACTATGTTTGGTAACTTTGTCTGGCAATACAAGAAACCAAGAATTAACAGTCTCCACCTTGCAATGTCAATTGATTCTGGTGGACTCAGTCTTCCCAATCTTAGGTGGTACAACTGGGCATCCCTAACAAAAATAGTCGTAGGGTGGCTAACACAATCTGATTACTTTTCACCCCCCGTAGAGAAGGAACTCCTAGCACCTACACATTCGGCCTTCTTGCCACATACCTCTCTGGCCTCGCTCCCCCCGCATGTAAAACACAATATACTATTCAGGGACACCTTGAGGGCTTGGACCAAACTTTGCAAAACGTGGGGGATGGAATTCAAATTTAGCAAATACTTACCACTTCAAGGGAACCCTAACTTTCTCCCGGGATACACCACCACTGCCTTTAAACATTGGGAACAACAAGGACTGACTATGGTAGCACAACTGATCAATCCTACGACGCAACAGACACTCCCCTTTTCAGACCTTCAAACACAATACACCCTACCAGCCTCACACAAATTTGCTTATTTCCAGAGTAGACATTACACACAAACTCTTCTGACTGAGGGACTAACCTCGCCAACCTCTAACAAAATTGTCGCTCTATGTAATCTGGCCTCCCAGGGTAACCACTCAATCTCTCCCATTTATAAGGCAATAGCCACACACCATGAAACGCAAACACTGCAGGACATCATTGCTAAATGGCAAGGGCAAAGGGTACCTGAGGTCACAACAGATCACATCTTGGGTAGCATAGCTACAGTCAGACAAACGACTTTGTCCGCGAGCTTAAGAGAAACACAAGTAAAATTCTTACATCACGCATACATAACACCGACAATCAGAGCTAAATGGGTGAAAGATGTGGCGAGCGATTGCCCCAAATGTTCACTGTCTGCCCCGGACTGGACACACCTAGTTTGGGACTGCCCTAAGCTGCAGAGGTTCTGGGGCAAGGTCAGATTTTGGCTATCTAAGGTACTCACAGCTCACATAACTCTAAATGCAGCCGTCATATTTTTCTTTCAAGACATTTCATTACCACTAAAACACAGAAAATTTGCTAATATGGTGGTGCTGATAGCTAGGAAACTAATCCTGCAATACTGGGCCAAGAATAGAGAGCCTCCTTTTAAAAAACTAACCCATGCCATACATCAACAGTTTCTGGCAGAACACGCAGACACACAAAGTGACCGAGAAGTTAGAGTTAAATCATTTATGACTAAGTGGGACCCGTACTTGTTGTACCTACCAGTGGGACTGAGGAGGAAACTCCTGCGCCCCTTCCAAAACTCCATATTCATGCTACATGAGAATCTGCGAGGACGCTGGTGCATACCAGAGTCGAATTCAGACCTTGCCTCCCAACTAACACACTACTAACCTAGACTGACACAGTCACTACCTCATTGGAAGTCTTGATGACTGCATGTGGGGACTCAGAGACTTGGGCACATCCATCCGCCGACGACGCAGCAACGCAGCACCTTGATTACCCTTTTATCTACAGCTCAAAGGTACTTAAATTAAATTATCATGAGTTAATGTTGTATGTTTTTATGTTGTTAGTTGGCATGACTGCATCGGCCTATTGACATAGCTAGAACCCTCAGACATCAATACCTATCATGGAAAACCTGACCTTGCACTACTATTATAAATGCAACATAATTCTAACAGAGTGTGAAAGTAGAGACCAATATAGTGCAGTTACTACTCCGGAACGTATTTCTTCCCTTGTTGGGTATGATGCCACCCTGTAATACCCTCTAGACTCACTAATGCAGTTGGCCAACACATATTTATGTTTTTGTTCTGTATTGTTTTATATAGTTTTTGTTCTCTTAGAAGTCCTAATTATACGGGGAACTTGACCGCTCCACATGGCTCAGGATAATCCAATGGACATAATTCAGACCCAGATTCCATGAAAAGATCATGTTACACTTCATATTGTTATTACCTTATGATGACAAGATATTGTATAATGCTATGTGGTAGTGTTTAAGCTTACCTGTAAAAAAATTTTTTGCAAAAATAAAGTTATTAAAAAAAAAAAAAAAAAAAAAAGAGTATGAAAGTAATGAAGGTAGAAAATGGAAACAGATGGATCAGTGTGTTTTTTATATTGAATCAAAATCCTTTTACCATGTGTTTAACCTCTACAAAATCACACCCATGCTGCTACAAATAAGGATATGGGTGGTATGTGATTAGAGCAAACCTACATATGCCTGCTTCATATCACTGGCTGACATTCTTGGTTAAACAAACAAACAAAAAAGTTATAGAATAATTTTGTTAAAATATAAAAAGCGTTTAAAAAATAGTAAATTATATTTTTTCATCAGATAAAGGGAAAATTTTAAAAATATTCTTAACAATGTGGTATGGACAGCAAGAAAAGTAGCAACATATGGGGCCCGATCACATATGCGGCATAGGGCGCAAAAGCCAATAGGATGAGAGCTGCTTACATCCTATTGGCTGATTCGGTACCCCAATATAAAAATGGTACCTCGCATTCAATCTTCAGTGTGCGGCAGACAATTGCATGAAGAGGAGCTCCACATCGGATGACCGCGCCACCGCCGCCGATCCGTCTCCGCGACCCCTAGATAAAGATTGAAGATGGAGCCGCCTGGAAGAAGACCTTTTTCTGCCGGACTTCAGGAATGGTGAATTTTTTGGGGGGGTTGTTTTTAGATTTTTATTTTTTTTAATGGGCAGTAAAAGAGCTGATTGCCCTTTTAATGACAATGCCCATACAAATGCCCCTTTAGGGGCATTGGGTAGATTAGGTTTTTTATAGTTAGGTGTTTTTTATTTTGGGGGGTTAGGTGGGTGGAGGGGTTAAGTATTTTTTTAAGTAAAAGAACTGTTAAACTTAGGGTAATGCTCTACAAAAAGCCCTTTTAAGGGCTATTGGTAGTTTAGTGTTATCTTAGTTTTTTTATTATTTTGGATAATTTTGTTTATTATTTTCTTTAGTCTTAGATTTTTTTTTATTTTTTGTAATATTATTTATTTTTTATGTAATCTTAGGTTTTTTATTTTGAGTAATGATAGGGTAATTTAGTTTTTTATAATTTTGGTAAATGTTTAATATTTTTAATGTAGTTAGTCTTTTTTATTTTAAAACTGTAGTTTAATTGGGGTTAACTTAGGGAGTGTTAGGTTAGGGGGCTTAATTATTAGATTGATACTTTGCGTTGTGGGGGTTTTCGGTTTAGGGGTTAATAGGTTAATTAGGTAGTTTGCGTTGTGGGGGTTGGCGGTTTAGGGGTTAATAGGTTAATTAGGTAGTTTACGTTGTGGGGGGGTTGGCGGTTTAGGCGTTAATAGGTTAATTAGGTAGTTTGCGTTGTGTGGGTTTGGTGGTTTAGGGTTTAATAGGTTAATTAGGTAGTTTGCGTTGTGGTGGGTTGGCGGTTTAGGGGTTAATAGGTTAATTAGGTAGTTTGCGTTGTGGGGGGTTGGCGGTTTAAGGGTTAATAATTATATCAAGTAGATTGTGATGTGGAGGGTTGGCGGATTAGGGGTTAATAACTTTATTAGGTGGATTGCGATGTGGGGGTTTGGAAGTTTAGGGGTTAATACTTTTCTTAGTAGTTTCGATGTGGGGGATGGGGGATAAAGGGGTTTTGACGTGTCGGTTTAATTTTTGGGAGGCAGGTTAGATTTTTATGGGCAATTTGAATTTTTTTTGTTTTTTTACTTAGGTGCCGGCAGTTCATAAACTTCCGTAAGTCACTGGTGACTCCAGAAATGTGTATTTCCGCACATTTCTGAACCTCACCAGTTTATCCAACTTATGGCAGTATATGTGATTCACCTGATGTGCGAGGTGAACTTACGGGCTGCGTGGGTTTCAGCAGTTGCGCTGAAACTTACGCTGCATATGTAATCTTGCCCTGGGAAAGGAAGACAAGATAATTCAAACCAGAGAAAGAAGAGCAGAGTCTGAAATAAGAAGCAAAAATACCACTACACAATAAGAACATAAGACTTGTTCTCTACATAATAAAATATTTTTTTACATGACATTACATTGTGCATTGTCTAGAAGATACAGTATTATTACCAGTGATTTTGTTTAAAGCAGTATATATATTTAAATGCTGATGAATATTTAGTACTGATAAATATATTTGAGAGTGTTCATTTATAAAGGTGCATATAAACCTCACATAAGGAATTCAGTGCACAGGCAGAAAATTGCAAAATGGTCATCATCAACAGCAACACATTAAAGGGACATGAAACACATTTTTCTTTCATGATTCAGATAGAGAATACAATTTTAAACATTACAAATGTTTTATTATGTAATTTGCTTAATTCTTTAGGTATCCTTTGTTGTAGAAATAGCAATGCACATGGGTGAGCCAATCACACGAGGCATCTATGTACAGCCACCAATCGGCAGCTACTGAGTCTATTTTTTTATGCTTTTCAACAAAGGATGTCAAGATAATGAAGCAAATAAGATAATATAAGTAAATTGGAAAGTTGTTTAAAATTGCATGCTCTTTCTAAATCATGAAAGAAAAATTCTGGGTTTCATGTCCCTTTAACATAGTCCTTAGAGGAGGAGTGTGTGACTGAAGTCAAGAGAACAGTATCCATTTTGGGGGACCAAAAAAGATGGCTGACTAGCAGGTACATAAGGCTGCTTTACTACAAAGCCTTAAACGTCAATATAAATGTTTTAAATAATTTAACATTGTTAGCACAATCTATAAGGTTTGATAAATCGACAGACGTAACGTTCAGTCTGGTGGCATCAGTATCCCTGGTCTCCTTTGCTATGGTTCTAAGTTAACCAATTACTATGAAGAGTGTTGCCAGATATGGTAAGTTTATTCAAGTATGATGAAGCACCCTAGTCTTATTGGCAGCAACAGCATGCTCAATGCATAATGTATATTCAAATATTTTATGTTTCTTAAAGGGACAGTAACGTCAAAATTACACTTTCTTGATTCAAATGTAATTTTAAAGGGATATGAAACACAAACATTATCTTTTGTGTGACAGATAGAGCATACAATTTTAAAAAAGTTTCCTATTTACTTTTATTATCAAATTGACTTCGTTCCCATGATATTCTGTGTTGAAGAGATACCTAGGTAGGCATGTGGAGCACTACATGGCAGGAAATAGTGTTGTCATCTAGAGCTATTGAAAATAGATAACATTCTAGTAGTGCTCTAGAAATGGACTGGCTCCTAAGCGTACGTTCCTGCTTTTTAATAAAAGATATCAAGAGAATGAAGAAACATTGATACAAATTGCATGCTCTATCTGAATCCTAAAAGAAACCCCTTTCCAATTTATTTCTATTATCAAATTTGGTGGGCTCATTGGAGCTCAGGAGCGTGCATGTGTCTTTAGAACTCTATGGCATCATTTTTTTTTTTGCAATATTGTTTATAGCAGTGTTTCTCAACCACGGTCCTCAAGTACCCACAGCAGGCCAGATCTTCATTATAGCTTAACTAGCGCACAGGTGAAATAATCAGCTGATGGGTGAGAGCAGGTTAGTTACCATGGTTACTGATCAGATGATTATTTCACCTGTGCTCAAGTTCAGCTATAATGAAAACCTGGCCTGTTGGGGGTACTTGAGGACCATGGTTGAGAAAAACTGGTTATTGCACATGCATGCTCCTGAGCTCCTATGAGCCTATCTAGATTTACTCTTCAACAATGGATAACCAGAGAACAAAGAAAATTGTTTCAAATTGCATGTTCTGCCATGAAAGCTTTTTACTTTACTGCCCCTTTAATTAAACCTTTTAACATTAAACAGGGAGATTAAATATTGAGTTTAAAGGTATATAAAAGTGCAAAGTTACTTGCATATACCTATGTGTTTAAAGGGACAGTCTACACCAGATTTTTTATTGTTTTAAAGATAGATAATCCCTTTATTACCCATTCCCCAGTTTTGCATAACTAACACAGTTATAATAATATACTTTTTACCTCTGTGATTATCTTGTATCTAAGCCTCTGTAAACTGCCCCTTTATTTCAGTTCTTTTGACAGACTTGCAGTTTAGCCAATCAGTGCCTGCTCCCAGATAACTTCACGGGCACGAGCACAGTGTTATCTATATGAAATATGTGAACTAACACCCTCTAGTGGTGAAAAACTGTTAAAATGCATTCTGAAAAGAGGTGGCCTTCTAAGAATACCAAGGGAACAAAGCAAAATTGGTGATAAAAGTAAATTTGGTAAATTGTTTAAAATTACATGCTCTATCTGAATCATGAAAGTTTATTTTGGCCTAGACTGTCCCTTTAACTCCTTCAAAGAGTGGAGCACTACGGTGAGCTAGCTTAACATATTGGTTGAGCCAGTGACAAGAGGCATATGTGTGTAGCCACCAATCACCAGCAAGCTCCTTGTAGTAATTTGCTGCTCCTGGGCCTACTTTGCTCATCAACAAAGGTTACAAAGTACATTTAAAGGGCCAGTCGGCATGTCATTTTAAACATCTTTCCTATTTACTTTTATCATCAATTTTGCTTTGTTCTCTTGGTATTCTTAGTTGAAAGCTAAACCTAGGAGGCTCATATTCGGATTTCTTAGTACTTGAAGGCAGCCTCTTATCTGAATGCATTTTGAATTTTTTTCACAACTAGTGGGCTTTATAGATAACATTATGCTCACGCCCGTGGAGTTACCTAGGAGTCAGAACTGATTGGCTAAACTGCATGCCTGTCAAAAGAACTGAAATAAGGAGGAAGTCTGCAGAGGCTTAGATAAAAGGTAATCACAGAGGTAAAAAGTGTATTAATATAACAGTGTAAGTTATTCAAAACTGGGGAATGGGTAATAAAGGGATTATCTATCTTTTTAAACAATAAAAATTCTGGTGTAAACTGTCCCTTTTAGTTTTTGTTTTGACTTTCAGCAAGAGGAAGGAGAAGCAGATCTAATCTGCAACAAGTGAAAGGCAGGCATCATATTCACTATAAATTATTTTGAAACTGATATGAGAAATTGCTCTTCCTTTTATCTGCGTTGCAGACCTAGATGGTCTACTGATAGGCTTCAATTCGGGTTGTGGGGAATAATTCACCTCATTCTACTCAAATTGATATAAGCAACAAATCACTTTAAGGTTTGTTCATTTTCTTCCATTTTATCTTGCCTGTTTGGCTCTCAAGGGGTTACACTACAAAAGTGTGTTATGAAAACCATCTACAAGCAAACATATCCCCCCCACCTTGCAATCAAACTGATTAAATCTGATCTTCCATGCTTCGTTTTCCTTTATTGGAATGATTATTATTATATTTATTCTACCATATGTTATTTGGTAAATAGCTGTCGCAGCTGAGCTTGCTGGGTCCCACAGGACTGCTGCCTGAACACAATGACTCATTTATATAGGCTATCTCTCATGATGAAACATCGGGAAATCAGCTAAAGATTCCGCAGGGGGTACAGGTGACCCCACCTGAGTCTCTGAGAAACTCATATTTATATATAAAATGTAATCATATCTCAGTTAATCTGTTTCACCTGTGCCCTAAACTGAACCATATTCCTGCACAAGCAAAAAATATCAGCACTTCTTGTTTAAGACATTTGGAGGTTGGTCGCAATTTACATATTTAAGGAGCCAGTTTTCACTTATTAAATTCCACAGGTAAAACGACTTGATAAACCCACAGACACTAAAGTTTGACTTATTACTGAGTACCCCAAAAAAGTTTACAAATTTGACATTGGTATTGTGCATGGGCAAAATACACTAACATTACCCCACCATATTACATATAAAGCAATGTTATCAAACAGGTACAAACAATACCCACTCAATCAATTTAATATAATAATATGCACTTTCACACACATAAAAATTAACCTAAATAAAAACAAAAAAACAAATACACATGCCCATTATACTGATAATGTCCCTGTCCAAATCCAGTCCCCAGGACCCTTAACAGGCCAGATTTTCATTATATCTTAGAGGGATAGTCTAGTCAAAATTAAAGTTTCATGATCCAGATAGGCCATGCAATATTAAACAACTTTCCAATTTACTTTTATAATCAAATTTGCTTTGTTCTGTTGGTGTTCTTTGTTGAAAGCTAAACCTAGGTACGCCACTAATATGCTAATTTATAAGTCCTTGAAGGCCGCCTCTTATCTCAGTGCATTATGACAGTTTTGTTGCAAATAGATGTTGCTAGTTCATGTGTGCCATATTGATAAACATTGTGCTTACTCCCGTGGAGTTACCTAGGAGTCAGCATTGATTCGCTAGTGTCAAAAGAACTGAAATATGGGCAGTTTGCAGAGGCTTAGATACAAGGCAAACACAGATTAAAAAGTATATCAATATAACCGTGTTAGTTATGAAAAACTGGAAAATGAGTAATAAAGGGATTATCTATCTTTTTAAACAATAAAAATTCTGTAGTAGACGTTCCCTTTAACAATTTTTTTAATATGATCGCATTTTGCGTCAAAAAGGTGGGATGAAATATATGAAAATAGGCCAAGATCAATACTATTTATCTATGTATCAATGCCCCCATTTATCTATATCGCTTGATGCCCCTGTTTCCGCACGAGCCTTCAGGCTCGCCGGAAACAGTAGTTATGAATCAGTGGTCTAAAGACCGCTGCTCCAAAACTTGTCTGCCTGCTCTGAGGCTGCGGACATCAATCCACCCGATCCTATATGATCGGGCTGGTTGACACCCCCTGCTAGCGGCCGCAAATCTGCAGGGGGCGGCATTGCACAAGCAGATCACAAGAACTGCTTCTGCAATGATAAATGCCGAAAGCGTATGCTGTTGGCATTTATCGATGTTCGGCGGACATGATACGCTACATCGTATCATGTTTGTCTGCACTTTAATAAATCAGCCCCTATTTCTGTTTAAATTGAGTGTTTAAATGGAGTTATAGCAAAAATGCTAAAAATCGAAAATCATGATCGCGTTTTCGCATTCCCCCATAGATTCTATTTCATAATTAAATATTTCTACATATACTGTATATGTTGGTTTTTTAAGAAATATATATTTATATATATATATATATATATATATATATATATATATATATATATATATATATATATATATATATATATATATATATATATATATATATAGGTATACATATACTGTATATATATATATATATATATAGAACATATTCTACTATGTGCAGAACATTGGAATGTCAAATATTTACACTAAATACATAGTTAAACATATCTATATACATACAAATACATCTTTAGCAATGTATTGGTATGTATCTCTATGTTAAAGTACTTTGGCTGCTTTTTTTTCTAACACCGAGATCTCATATCTTTAAACCCTTATAACTTTTTTCTGCAATATTTTTTATTATATGGTGTTATTATGAGTGTATATGTACTTTGTAATGTATTTTCTATGTGTTTTGTGATACTTTTTTGTTTCAGAAAACAGTTTACCACAGCTCTGAGATTGCAGTAAGGATTGAAGCTAGCGCAATCATGATTTTGCTCAATTTGTAATATCAGCGCAATTAAAATGGCTCACAAAAAGACTGCCAAATTATAATGAGAAAAGAGGGAGGGGTTGTGGACTCTCAATGTCGAGAAAGAAAGAAATTTATCAGGTAAGCATAAATTTGGTTTTCTTTCCTATGACATGGAGAGTCCACAACGTCATTCCAATTACTAGTGGGAACCAATACCCAACCTAGAGGACACAGAATGAACAGGGAGGGAGAAAAAAGTCAGGAGGACCAAAACAGAAGGCACCACCGCTTGAAGAATCTTTTTTTCCAAAAGAAGCCTCGGCCGAGGCAAAAGTATCAAATTTGTAGAATTTTGAAAAAGTATACGGAGAGAATCATGTTGTCGCCTTGCAAATCTGTTCCACAGAAGCTTCATTTTTGAAAGCCCAAGAAGAAGACACAGTCCTAGTGGAATGAGCTGTAACTCTTTCAGGAGGCTGCTGTCCGGTAGTCTCATAAGCCAAACGAATCATACTTCTCAACCAGAGAGACAGAGAAGTAGAAGTGGCTTTCTGACCTTTACGCTTTCCAGAAAAAACAACAAACAGGGCAGAAGATTGCTGAAAATCTTTAGTAGCTTGTAAGTAAAATTTTAGAGCCCGCACAACATCCAAGTTATGCAAAAGGCGTTCTTTTTGAGGATAAGGATTAGGACAAAAAGAAGGAACAACAAATTCTTGATTAATGTTTCGAGCCGATACCACCTTAGGGAGAAACCCCAATTTAGTATGAAGGACCGCCTTATCAGCATGAAAAATAAGGTAGGGGGAATCACATTGCAGAGCTGAAAGCTCAGGTACTCTGCAAGCGGAAGAAATGGCAACAAGAAGCAAAACTTTTCAGGATATAAGTTCAATATCAACAACAAGCATTGGCTCAAACGGAGCCTGCTGCAAAACTTTAAGAACTAAATTAAGGCTCCATGGGGGAGCAACAGGTTTAAACACAGGCCTGATTCTAACCATGGCCTGTACAAAGGCTTGAACATCTGGTAGGTCTGCCAGACATTTGTGCAAAAGGATAGATAACGCAGAAATCTGACCCTTTAGGGTACTGACAGATAATAAACCCTTATCCAGCCCATCCTGAAGAAAAGACCAAATCTGGGGAATGCTCACCCGGTTCCAGGAGAATCCCTTAGATTCACACTATTAAAGATATTTACGCCATATCTTATGGTAAATCTTGTGAGTAACCGTTTTTTGAGCCTGAATCATAGTTTCAATGACCGCTTCAGATAAACCACGTTTAGCCAGAACTATGATTTCAATATCCAAGCAGTTTGCTTCAGAGAATCTAGGTTTGGATTGAGGAAATTACCCTGAAGTAGAAATTCTTTCCTCAGAGGTAACCGCCAAGGAGGTAGAGATGACATCCTTACTAGATCCCCAAACCAGATCCTACGAGGCCATGCAGGAGCTATTAGTATCACCCATGCTCTCTCCTGTTTGATATGAGCAATGACTTGTGGAAGGAAAGCAAATGGAGGAAACAGATAAGCCAGAGAAAACCTCAGAGGAACCGCTAGAGCATCTATCAGAACAGCCTGAGGATCTCTTGACCCTGAACTGTACTTTGGAACCTTGGCGTTGTGGTGGGACACCATCAGACCCAACTCTGGAACCCCCGACTTGAGGGATATCTGAAAGAACACTTCCAGATGGAGAGCCCACTCCCCGGGATGAAAGGTCTGTCTGCTCAGAAAATCTTGGAATGTGGATAGCAGATAGGAGACAATCGTGGGCTTTTGCCAACTGCAGAATGTGAGTCACCTTCATGGCTAAGTCCCTCCCTGGTGGTTGATGTAAACCCCTGAGGTGATGTTGTCTGATTGGAATCTGATAAATCGGACCAACAACAGTTGAGGCCACGCTGATAGGGCATTGAAGATAGCTCTCAACTCCAAGATGTTTATGGGAAGAGAGGACTCTTCCCGAGACCACAGGCCCTGAGCCTTTAGAGGGCTCCAAACAGCTCCCCAGCCTGACAGGCTGGCTTCTGTAATCACAATTTCCCAGGAAGGTCTCAGAAAGCAAGTGCCCTAAAACAGATGTTCCTGTGACACCCACCACGAGAGAGTTCTCCGTTCCATTGACAGAGCACACAAAGCTGCAGCGGTCAAAGATGGAACCGTGCAAAATGAATGATGTCCATGGATGCTACCATCAAACCAATCACCTCCATGCCTTGAGCCACAGATGGAGGAAAGGCAGACTGGAGAGCAAGGCAAGAAGCAAGAATCTTGTCTTTTCTGACCTCCAACAGAAAAATCTTCATGTAAAGGGAATCTATTATAGTCCCTAGGAAACACACTTTGGTAGATGGAACAAGAGAACTTTTTTCCAAATTCACCTTACTCATGGGAACAAAGAAAAGACAACAGCATATCTGTATGAGATTGGGCTAGTTGAAAAGATTGTGCCTGAACCAAGATGTCATCTAGATAAGGGGCCACAACAATTCCCTCAGATCTGATCACAGCCAATAGTGCCCCCAGAATCTTTGTGAATATTCTGGGAGCCGTGGCCAGACCAAATGGAAGAGCAACAAATTGGAAGTGCTTGTCCAGAAATGCAAACCTTAGATACTGATGGTGTTCCCTGTGAATGGGAACATGAAGGCATGCGTCCTTTAGGTCTATGGTCGTCATAAACTGACCTTCCTATACCAAAGGAAGAATGGAACAAATAGTTTCCATCTTGAAGGACCCTGAGGAATTTGTTGACACACTTGAGGTCTAAAATGGACCAAAAAGTTCCCTCCTTTTTAGGAACCACAAATAGATTTGAATAGAATCCCAGACCCTGTTCTGCTAGAGGGACAGGAACAATAGCTCCCATAGAAAAAAAATGTATTTTACACAGTTTAAGAAGGCCTCCTTCTTTATTTGGTTTGAGGACAGTCTTGACAGGAGAAATCTGCATCTTGGAGGGCAAGACTTGAATCCCATCCTGTAACCCTGGGATACTATGTCCACCATTCAAGGGTCTGGGACATCTCATATCCAGGCTTGATGAAAAAGAGAAAGCCTGCCCCCCACCCTATCCACACTTGAATCAGGGGTGGAACCTTCATGCGGATTTAGAGTCAGCAGAAGGCTTCTTGTTTTGTTTTCCCTTGTTCCAGGGTTGGTTGGATTTCCAAGAGGATCTGGTTTGAAAGAGGAAGAGGAGGACTTTGGTCCCTTAAAGTTATGAAAGGAATGAAAATTAGAGGTCTGAAGACCTCTAGGTCTATTATTCTTCTCTTGAGGTAGGAAATATCCCTTTCCACCTGTAATCTCTGAAATGATCTCTGCCAGACAAGGTCCAAACAAAGTATTTCCCTTGTGGGGTAAAGCCAAAAGCTTGGCCTTAGAAGAAACATTGGCAGACCAAGATTTTAACCACAGAGTCCTGCGGGCTAGTACCGTGAAGCTAGACATCTTAGCTCCCAGACAAATTATCTGCATATTGGCATCACAGATAAAAGTATTAGCCAATTTGAAAGCTTTGATCCTATCCTGGATCTCCTTTATTGTAGTTTTCTGTGTAATGAGATCAAACAATGCATCACACCAATAAGATGCAGCTCCCGCAACCATAGTAATACTCGCTGCTGGTTGCCACTATAGTCCTTGATGAATATATATCTTTTTTAAGTAAGCCTCTAGCTTCTTGTCTATTGGGTCCTTAAAAGAGCAACAATCCTCTATAGGAATGGTAGTTCTCTTAGCAAGAGTAGAAATAGCTCCTTCTACAGTGCGCCATGAGTCACGAATAGAGTCAGCATAAGTAAACATCTTTTTAAAAACAGGGGAAGGCATGTCACGCACAGCAATATCCTGAGAGACAGTTGGCTCAGAAGGGAGTAATTTATCTTTATATTTTAAAGTTTTAGCTAAACAAGAGGAACAAAATTGCATTGGAAGAACAACATGGGCCTCTAAGCATAATAAACATCTATCAATAGAGTTGGACTGATTCTGTTCAGAGTCCATGCTATGGTGTAAAATTCCCACTATTAGAAATAAAATCAGCAAGTAAGGTAAAACTGAAACCTTTATTCATCAAATTGATTAAAATGCAGGTAGAGAAATCAAACAATAAATACGTTAGCGAAAACACCTCAGATTGCCTGAGGCTTATACCAGCCCACTAGCAAAAAGATAAAACGGATCTCCTAGAAGAGATTTCTTCTCCTTTTAGACGATCCTGAAAGAAGGTTACTTGACTATATTGAGAAAACCGTTGAGTAACAAACTTCTATGCAGCTCTGATAGAAGAAAAACATTGCTATCGATCTCCACAGCTCTGCTCCGTAAAAACATAAGTACGGGTCACGTGAATGGACCCAATAAAAACTGCGCAATACCTCAGACAGAGAAAAGTGCGCAAAAAACAAACAGTTTAAAAAACGGCTTCCCCGATTCACCTCTTACAGTTAAGAAGTATCATGAATGTTTTCAAATACCCTCATATCAATAAAAATAAAATAGGTTAATAATCAAGCCCTTATTTAGCCTCTTTCACTTAGCCTATCATACTGTAAGTGCCATACTGTGAAAAATAAAAAACAGTGTCCCCAATATGAATCCTTTATATAAGCATTATTAAATCCCAGAATGGATATGTAAAAGAGGCTTAACCTCTTAAGTGCTGCAGCCCTCCTGTACCTAGAAAGGCAAAAGCACTTACTTTAGATCCTATTTGCAATCAAGATGCTGATCCTCAAGGTGTGGCAGGCACTGCACTCCCTATCATGGACCCCAATCCTTGTTTGCAGGGAAAAGTACCCATAAAAGGATTAAAATCTTCAGACACCAACTTTGCACAACCTCCATTGACAGAGGCAAAGAGAATGACTGGGGATTATGGGTAAGGCAGTTACACTTAACAGCTTTGCAGGGGTGCTCTTTGCTTCCTTCTGCTGGCCAGGAGTTGAATATCCCACTAGTAATTGGAATGACGTTGTGAACTCTCCATGTCATAGGAAAGAAAACATGAGCTAGTATAATAATACAGAAGGTGCAGTCAGTGCAGCTCTGGGCAAAACCAGAACTAAAAGGTGACATTTTAAGATAACTCCATATAAACTTTTTTTCTTCCCTACTTGAATGTTTAATATGTGTGATTGTGTCTTATCAGTATAAATTTGTTTAAAAGGGACATAACATACCAATAATAAAATAATACGATAAACCATTCTAATGAATTAGAACATTTTTGTATTGGTTACACTGTATCAGCTGCTACAAATCCAGTACCAGTTCTCAATGCTGTAAAGTGAGCAGGCCATGTATCAATCGCACTGTCGCCCCATTGCATTTAAACATTTTCGTATCAAACTGTTGCTTGCATATAGCCATATGTTTATACTGTACATAGTTTAAGTTATCTCTGTAGCTGTAATGTACTTTTGATCCATAATGGAGCACTGACAATGAGCCAATCAGAGCTGGCATATGTGTGTAGCCACTAATTACAGGCCATGCTTAGTTCAGAATCAGCAGTGTATTACCACTCTGGGGCACGGGTTAAACACATTGTCATGTTCAATTATATAGAAACAATAGAGTAATAATAAAATCATCTAACACTTTTTTTACTTTGTGTAACAATTAGAATAAAACTGTGCGTCATGATATAACACATACTGCTTAAGTTATATTATCATAAAGAGAAACTAAACTCAAAATGTAATTCCACATAATTATACATAGTGAAACTTTAAACTGCGTTTTCATTATTTATTTTACCTGCTTTTTTTATTTAAATCTGGAAATTGTAGTTAAAGGAACATAAAACAGGTTGGGATAGAAACAAAATATAATAATATGTACTTTAATTGCAAATTTATACTGCAGTGCCTCGCCATTAACTCTTTCTTTTAAGTTTCTGAATTGTACAGCTCTAACTCCCCCCACACAATTCCTTTTATAGCTGTATCTATATCCACCTTTGCTTTGGTAGAATGCAAGAGTTTAACATTCATTATCTTCTGGAGCATGCCTGTGTTTCTGATGCTAAACACAAATAAGGGAGGGTGGATCAGTCTAATCCAGACAGCATAGCTATATAACTAATTTTGCTTATTTTGGAAAATTATTTTAAAATACTAGCAAGCAATTTTTAAACATTTTTTTATGCAAACTATTTTTACTTAATTAGCCCTTTTAGGATATGCACAGATCTCAACATGTTTTATGGACCTTTACCCCACTGCCCCAACGAGGCTAGATGCAATCTGTAGAATTAAAAAACTTGATCCTCTGATATATAATTGCTTTAGCTATCCAGGAACACACAAGAGCCCTTTCAAATTGTGTGTCCCTTGAATGCAAATTTTGCTAAAAAGTTATAAATACTTTTTAAAAATGTATTTTTTTATTCAGATCTTTTACAATACAGTAATTAATTTCTGATGCGTAAAAAAAATGAATGTCCCTTTAATTTATACACAGTTTAAAGTGAATGTAAATTTTGATGCTTAAGTGCCCGGTTTTTCAAACTTCGATTAAAAACAGGGGCACTTTAATTCATCAAAATTTACATTTCACTCCTGTTCTGAAAATTTTTTTTCCTTTTAAACTTCACAGAACCTTCAAATTCCTCCACCCGTTTCAAAGCTTCTTCCTTGGTCTAAAATGAGGCATCCGGCTTCCTCCAATCACAGCATTGAATCAGACACTGATTCCCCCGGGGGGGGGGGGGGAGTTGTGATTGGAGGATGACCTATCAATCATTTCTGACATCGAAATGGCTTGTGAGACCAGAGGAAGCTGGAGCTGCTGTGAAGTTTAAAAGGTAAGTTTTTTTTCACAAAACGAGTGAAATGTAAATTTTGATAAATTAAAGTGCCCCTGTTTTTAATCGAAGTTTTAAAAAACCGGGCACTTTAGCATCAAATTTTACATTCACTTTAAAGCCTAAGGTCACATAACTCCTCTGTTATTTGTATAAAATAATGTCCATTTAACCAGCTAATCATTGGCAGACAGTTCCTAAAAAGGTGATCTATGAGAGTGTGCACTTACTTGTACTGAGCCCCTTCATAGACCCACCCTGTTGGACTCAAAACAGCCTCCCTGCTTACTAAATTGTTTGGGCCCTTTTGGAATGATGAGGATGTAACTGGCGTTTGTACAGAATCCAGTTGATTTGCAGTTTGTCGCTTGCTCAATTCAGTGAAGATTTTCCAGAAGCCAGCAGATACTGCAGCCTGTCCTGCAGGGATACACCTGCATGTTCTAAGTCTCATGGTGACTGGACTAAGTGAGGTCTTAATTATTTATTGCAGCACTGACCTATTTCTTTATCTGCAAACCGAACTGAAGCACAATATATATTTATTACAGTATAGGACAGCCCAGAGCTTTAACAGTGTCTTTAAGGCACAGTATAAAACCCAAACATTAGAGTATTGCAAATGTTATCATGATGTTTGTTAAAGATATTTTATTTAGGAACTTTGATATCCAGCACCCATTCTTACTCCAATCCTTCATGGATTTACCATTAGAGCTGCTGCTAAATTTAGTGAAAGTATATTCCACTTACTGAAGTGATTCGTTTTATAGATCTGCTGCACCTCTGTGCCAGCACCTCCACTGACTTCTCTTAGCCTCAAGAATAAAATTCTAAATTGTGACCCAAACATACAAAGCCCTTGCCAATGCTACACCCTCCTATATCTCTGCAAATACTCCCCAACCTGTCCCCTCCGCTCTGCCCAAGACCCACTCCCCTCCTAATCTCTCATTACTTCCTCACACTCTTGTCTGCAAGGCTTTTCTAGAACTGCACCTATCACATGGAACTGCTTGCCTTGTTTATCAGACCCTGCCTCTAGTTTTTTTTTTTAAAAAAAGTCTTCCTTAAAGACATATCTGTTCAGGGATGTGTGCAACTTACCTTAAGATGTCTTTAATACTTAAGTTTCCCTTTCCCTCAACTTCACCATGAACTTCCTTTATAATGAAAGCTCACATGCCCTCTTCGCTTTATGTAAATGCCTTCTGATTATTGTACTTAAAGGGACACTGAACCCAAACTGTTTCTTTTGTGATTCAGATAGAGCATGCCATTTTAAGCAACTTTCTAATTTACTCCTATTATCCAATTTTCTTCATTCTCTTGGTATGTTTATTTGAAAAGCAAGAATGTAAGTTTAGATGCCGGCCTATTTTTGGTTAACAAACTGGGTTGTCCTTGCTGATTGGACAGCACCAATAAACAAGGGCTGTCCATGGTCTGAACCAAAAATGTGCTGGCTCCTTAGCTTAGATGCCTTCTTTATCAAATAAAGATAGCAAGAGAATGAAGAAAAATTGATAATAGAAGTAAATTAGAAAGTTGCTTAAAATTGCATGCTCTATCTGAATCATGAAAGAAAAAAAATTGGGTTCAGTATCCCTTTAAACGGACAGTGTACACCAATTTTCATATAACTGCATGTAATAAACACTACTATAAAGAATAATATGCAGAGATACTGATCTATAAATCCAGTATAAAACCTTTTAAAAACTTATAAGCTCCCAGTTTAGCACTGGTAATTAGGTTAGGCTGGGACACCCAGTGAAAGGGACTCAGAAAGCAGGAAGAGCAGACAACCCCCCTCTCCCTTGCATATGAAAAGACTCATTGCACAATCAGGATATAGCAGGAGTCTGTAGACTTGGGTCTACATCTAATACTTTGGGGCTTGGTTAGGAGTCTGAAAATCAGCACAAAGTTATTAAAAAATTCAGCAAAACAATATATTCTTACAAGCACTCCCAGATGGGCTATATAAATGGATAATCTACCAAACATTTATGCAAAGGAAAATCTAGGGAACAATGTCCCATTAATGTTTCAGCGCTGCGTAATATGTTGGCACTTTATCAATAAATTATAATAATAATAGTTATAAGAATAATAGATATATAATTTATATGGCTCGAAAGCCTACTACCAATTAAGCATATTAGGTGATGTGCATCTCTGTAATGAGAAGGGGTGTGGTCTAATGACATCAACACCCTATATCAGGTGTGCATAATTATTAGGCAACTTCCTTTCCTTTGGCAAAATGGGTCAAAAGAAGGACTTGAAAGGCTCAGAAAAGTAAAAAATAGTGACATATCTTGCAGTGGGATGCAGCACTCTTAAAATTGCAAAGCTTCTGAAGCGTGATCATCGAACAATCAAGCGTTTCATTCAAAATAGTCAACAGGGTCGCAAGAAGCGTGTGGAAAAACCAAGGCGCAAAATAACTGCCCATGAACTGAGAAAAGTCAAGCGTGCAGCTGCCAAGATGCCACTTGCCACCAGTTTGGCCATATTTCAGAGCTGCAACATCACTGGAGTGCCCAAAAGCACAAGGTGTGCAATACTCAGAGACATGGCCAAGGTAAGAAAGGCTGAAAGACGACCACCCCTGAACAAGACACACAAGCTGAAACATCAAGACTGGGCCAAGAAATATCTCAAGACTGATTTTTCTAAGGTTTTATGGACTGATGAAATGAGAGTGAGTCTTGATGGGCCAGATGGATGGGCCCGTGGCTGGATTGGTAAAGGGCAGAGAGCTCCAGTCCGACTCAGACGCCAACAAGGTGGAGGTGGAGTACTGGTTTGGGCTGGTATCATCAAAGATGAGCTTGTGGGGCCTTTTCGGGTTGAGGATGGAGTCAAGCTCAACTCCCAGTCCTACTGCCAGTTTCTGGAAGACACCTTCTTCAAGCAGTGGTACAGGAAGAAGTCTGCATCCTTCAAGAAAAACATGATTTTCATGCAGGACAATGCTCCATCACACGCGTCCAAGTACTCCACAGCGTGGCTGGCAAGAAAGGGTATAAAAGAAGAAAATCTAATGACATGGCCTCCTTGTTCACCTGATCTGAACCCCATTGAGAACCTGTGGTCCATCATCAAATGTGAGATTTACAAGGAGGGAAAACAGTACACCTCTCTGAACAGTGTCTGGGAGGCTGTGGTTGCTGCTGCACGCAATGTTGATGGTGAACAGATCAAAACACTGACAGAATCCATGGATGGCAGGCTTTTGAGTGTCCTTGCAAAGAAAGGTGGCTATATTGGTCACTGATTTGTTTTTGTTTTGTTTTTGAATGTCAGAAATGTATATTTGTGAATGTTGAGATGTTATATTGGTTTCACTAGTAAAAATAAATAATTGAAATGGGTATATATTTGTTTTTTGTTAAGTTGCCTAATAATTATGCACAGTAATAGTCACCTGCACACACAGATATCCCCCTAAAATAGCTATAACTAAAAACAAACTAAAAACTACTTCCAAAACTATCCAGCTTTGATATTGATGAGTTTTTTGGGTTCATTGAGAACATGGTTGTTGTTCAATAATAAAATTAATCCTCAAAAATACAACTTGCCTAATAATTCTGCACTCCCTGTATATATATCAGCTATTAAGCATTGCAAAGAAATGATTTTTGAAATATTTTAAATGCGCACTATGGGGCCTATTTATTAATTTGCGAGCGGACATGATAGGATGTATCAATTTGCTAAATTCCCTACCACATGAACTATTGAACGTCTGAATAGCATTTGTTATATCGAATGTTACATTCCAAATTTCGAATGTGGATATTCAATCTAATTATGAACATTCAAAAACTAAAGTAACATTTGAAAACCGGAAATAGCACTCCATTACTGAATTTTAATGGATTTTTGTTCTTGTCAACATTCGATTGTCCAAAACGAATATCCATAGGACTATTTGTTCTACCAAACAAATTGCACTTTCACCACATTCACCCATCCCTACTGCTAGGCATAACTTACAGTAGCACAGTTGCTATTCACCATGCTATTGTTTTCCTCAAGCTCTCTCTTAGTTTAACTCTTTACAAGTGCTGGTTAGTGAAGAGCTGCATCTTCATACTGGGCACCGCCATCTTGGAATTTAACTCATACACTGTGACAGAAGTGGTGAACATTCACAGATCAGTGATATTGTTGTCTTCTTGATAAGCCTTATTGCGACCCCATACTATGCATACGTTCCGCTTCAATGATACTAGACACACAAGTGGGTGTAAAGGCCGTAGCCCGCATTTATTAAATCTTTTATAAAATATAACATATTAAACAAATACTTTAACTCATTAAAACAATAAACCCCATAACCTGGGTTGCTTGCCCACAGAGCTGTACCTTCCACTGGTATATCACCAAGTACATCTCCCCAAACTCTCTCCCGCCTCTTTAGGGAGGTACCCATTTACCTAACCTACTGAAAAGACAAGCACCCCCGCCCACCAGCATTGAATTCCTAGCCTCAAGGGGAGGGAGGGAACTTCGCCTTGTGGTTGCAGGGACTGAACAGAGGATGAGCTACTTCCGCGGGGCTCTTATGAACCCCAGGACCGCTCCACTGCTACGATGGTTGGGGTCACTATCCCCTCCGTCGATGCTCTCCTCCAGGGGGCCATGACCCCATACTATGCATACTTTCCGCTTCAATGATACTAGACACACAAGTGGGTGTAAAGGCCGTAGCCCGCATTTATTAAATCTTTTATAAAATATAACATATTAAACAAATACTTTAACTCATTAACACAATAAACCCCATAACCTGGGTTGCTTGCCCACAGAGCTGTACCTTCCACTGGCATATCACCAAGTATATCTCCCCAAACTCTCTCCCGCCTCTTTAGGGAGGTACCCATTTACCTAACCTACTGAAAAGACAAGCACCCCCGCCACAGCTCGTCACCGACGAGCCACCCCCACCCGGGCTAAGGCCTTTTGCACCCCTTCTTTGATGTTAAAATGAAAGAGGTGCAAGCCCACCTCATTGAGGTGTACCCATCCTTCAAGAAAAAACAACGACCTGTCTCCCCTTCAAATTCTACGTGGCGAATGCCAAACCCCCCCATTCTGCCCACAAAACTGGTTATCGTTATGTTAATCTTTTTCCTAGAGGCCTCCAACTTCCTGAAATCCCATGCCGCCTGCCACACTGAGCGGGGTTCGATGTCCGACCAAACAATTACTAACCAAGGGAATAATTCCCTCAATCTCCCCAAATCCTTCCTAATCAACCAAGTCTTTTTGGGACGAAAAGCCCAAATCGTTGCCCCCGGCGTGGATGACCAAAATATCTGGGGGCTGAAACAACCTAGCATGGTCTACCACCTTCCTAAGAACTTGGTCCCACCTTAGACCTCTAACCCCAAGCCAACGTAAAACCACTGTCTCCTACTGAAACTTCAACTGGGCACCTTCGTCCATCACCGCCGCTGCCTTCCGGGCCCAATATATATAGGAATGGCCCACTATCCAACATTGTATAGGACCTATAAAACAAAGAACATACTTAAGCCACCAGGTCTGGTCTAACATATAAACGGAAACATCCAGACTTCCAACCACCAATCCGCTTAATCACACTCTCCCCCAGCCCTAAACTGGCAGCTTCAGTGGCAGCCCCAATCCGGAAGGAATGCGTCCCAAATTCCTCTGCCTTGAACCCCAAGCCCCTTAATGCCCTCCGAAGCACCGCCAAAAATTGAAAGCAAGATAAACTCGAGCCATCACTGTGAACAAACAACGGCAAATGAGCATCCAGCCGGATCTCCAAAAATGCCTTAACGTTGGCTACCGGGCAACCTGCCCCTTGTGCTTCCCCCAGCTTTATCAACCTACCCCGCCCTTCCTGGTCCGTCTTGGACCCCCGAAGCCAAATCCAGACTACCTTGTCCCTAATTGACACATCCCTGGCCTGTAGGCTCCCCACATCTCTTCTATTTGCTCCAACCAATTCCGATACCCGGAAAGCCCCAAAGAATGCTGTCGTGAAAGCCGCCCTGAATAATACGACCTCAAACCTTGAGGTACACACCGCTTCCAACTCCGCTAATATCCTCAGCAGGAGCTGAAAACCAATAGGGCGACGACTGTCCTTCGCCACTTTTTTCTTACAGATCCCTTTCACCGCCAACTGGATAAGAAACAACTTCGTCAAGTCTTCCCATCCCAACAGTCTAAACAAAAACCTCAAAGCTGCCATATTCCTCCTCACCGACGCCCTAGAGAGCCCTCTCTCACCCCATTCCCCGATCCATGTCGTTAATCCCAGAATCCAACCTTCCCTAGATGCCACTATGCCCCTATCTGTCAGAACCTCCAACCATTGCCTCCATGTTCGAACATAAGCACTCCACGTACCTGGAGCTAACGCTCCCCTTGCAACTCTGATTAGCTCCAAACCTCCAGCTCCAGCAAGTCCAGTGGACAACTGATTCCTTCCTTCTCCGCTCCTGGCGCCACTTCCCAAAACCTCGCCCACGGAAAGCGAGAAAGAGCATCAGCCACACTATTCAAATAACCTGGAACATGCACAGCGCGAAATAGCACATTCATCCTTATGCAGTCCAGCACAAACAGCCTCAGCAGGCGAACCACCGGCAGAGAGCAAGACGTCAGTTTATTAACCGCAAAAACTACCCCCAGGTTGTCTGAATGGAATACAACCTTCCTATCCTGAAGTCTATCCTTCCATACCTTTACTGCCACCAAAAGTGGAAACAGCTCCAAAAAGACCAGATTCTTCGTCAAACCCTTAGCTCCCCAACTGGCTGGCCATTTTCCGGCCACCCAGCTCCCTTGGCAGTAAGCCCCAAAACCTAAAGACCCCGCTGCGTCCGTAAACAGGTGCAGCTCTTCATTGGTTACCGCTTTACTTTGGACCAAAGCCCGCCCGTTGAAATCAGCCAAAAACAATAACCAAATTCTCAGATCATCCTTCAGGTCTGTTCCCAAAACAATCCATGCCTTGGGGCCCGCGGCTCCCGTCGTGGCCATAGAGAACCTCCTACAGAAAACCCTCCCCACTGGGATTATTCTACAAGCAAAATTTAGCTTGCCCACCAATGACTGGACCTCGCACAATCAAAGCCTCCGCTTCCTGAGTGCCGCAGCTATGACCCCTTTTAGGTCAATAAGCTTGTCCATAGGCAGACGGCATTCCATCCGGATGGAATCAATTTCAATTCCCAGAAAACTCAATGTGGTGACCGGACCCTCAGTTTTGTCGTGCGCCACTTGGATTCCAAATTCATCGGCCACCTTAAAGAATTGGTCCATTAGCTTCCCACAATCCGAAGCCTCAGTGGCTCCCACAAATAGAAAGTTGTCCAAATAATGGACGACTGATGACAACCCTGAACATTGCCTTACGACCCACTCCACAAAGGTGCTGAACTTCTCGAAGTATGCACACGATATGGAGCACCCCTTTGGGAGACAAAGATCCACATAAAAGTAACCCCCGAAAGAGCAACCTAACAAGTGATGACAAACCGGGTGCACTGGTAAAAGCCGAAAGGCAGCCTCCACATCCACCTTCCCCATCAATGCGCCAACGCCAGCCTCCCTCACCAACCCTATCGCCTTATCAAAGGACGCATACCTCACTGCCGTTACCGCGGGATCAATGTCGTCATTGACCGAAGACCCCTTCGGATATGATAAATGGTGGATCATGCGGAATTGCCCAACCGCATTTTTGGGAATGACCCCAAGAGGGGATACCCTCAAATTATTGAAAGGTGGGTGCGAAAAGGGGCCAGCCATTCTCCCCAATGCTACTTCCTTATCAATTTTTCCCTGAACCACCTCCGGCAATTCCTTTGCCGACTTCAAATTTCCCCGAAATTTGAACCCCTTGCTTCTCCACAAAACGGAATCCAGAACCCCGAGCTAAAACCCGTAAGCAAGAGTTTCACGTCCCCCGCCCTGCCCTGTACCTTAGCGAACCGTTCTAACCAAGGAACCATCTTTCCTACCTTCACCGGAGTCCTGGCCCTTAGTAGCAACCTCCCCCTGTTTTCCACCTCCCCCGTTTCTCTTGAAACACTTCGCCCACGAGTGGGCGCCCTCACATCCTGAACAAGCGTGTTTGTACTTGCACCCGGTCCTGAACTTACATTGCCCCTCATTATACTGGAAGCAGAGTCCCTTCCTAATGGCAACTGCTGCTCCCCCCCCACTATTGCCAGCTGCTGTACTGCTGCCCCCCCGATCCTCCGATGCCACGAAAGGACCCCCGCAATGGAGTCATTAACTCCAGCCATATCCCCATGTCCCTGTCGTCCCATCGCATCTCCGGTCGCACCGCCATCCGCTGCCAGAACTGCTCATCGTACCGCCACCACGCTAAACCCCCATAAGTTCGATAAGCTCCTGAAATCTCGTCATGATAGCAGAACAATGCGGAGCATTGTTCTGGGAATTTCTCACCCACCACCGCCGCCAAAATAAAGAATGCCTTGGACCAATTGGATAGAGTTTTTGGCAATTTACAATATCTCTTCTTCCTTTCGTCTTCCTCCTTCTTCTCCTTGTCGCCTTTTGTATCTTCTTTTATCTCGAGCACCTGTTCCAATGGTAATAGAGAAAATATTTCCAAGAACTTTCTCTTCGATATTTTCTCCTTAAGCATCTGAGTGAGATGGATCCCCAGCGGCCCAATCGAACATAGACAGGGCCTCCTCAACGCGTTCTCAGGCACCTTCAGCACCCCCCCAGTAGCAGTAGTTCCACCTGACACCGGCGCAGCTCCCCCTAGACCTTGCCCCACCGGTCCTGCTACCTGACTCACCCCCACAGTTGTCCCCCCTACACCCCACGCTGCTGCAACGTTCCCCTGCTGCCCCGCCAGACGTCTCTCGAACTGCGTAAGCAGATCCCTCATACCACTCATCATGTTTTGCACATCTAATCCATGCACACCTCCAGCCACGCCCGTTTCAGTGCTAGCCCCCTCACCTCTGTTTCCGGGCACCGTCGTAGCTCCTGCTACTTCCACCGGTTCCGCTGCTATCCTTGTCCCAGCCTCAGGCTGCGGCCTAGCCTCCTTGTCTCTAGGACTGTGTGTCCGCCTCCTCTGGGACGGCGACCGAGATCTCCTCCTTCGACTGCTCCTCTCACGTGACCTATCGAGCCTCCCCCATGTGGGCGAACGCCTTTCCCTCCGCCGTTGCGTTCTCTCCCTGGGCGACCGGGATTTCTCCCTTCGCCGTTCAGCTCCCGACCTTCTTGGGCTGCGGCGCATCGGGGGGTCCTCCCCCCGAGGTCGTGTCTGCAAAGAGGAGACAGTGAGATCCCTAACCTGCTTCCCACCCCCCCCCCCCACTCCTGATACTCCCTTCCCTACACCCCTGCCCTATCCTACCTTCTACACTCCGCCCTCTACTTTCCCGCCCGCCTCCCCCGGCCCCCAAGGATCTAATCAGCTGCTCTAAAGCGGCCAGGTCCCCTACCTGCCGTGTGCCCACCGGTCCAGATGAAGGTCCCTCACCAGGATCATCCGATTCAAGATCACTGTATGAATAATCTATACACAGTGCGTCTCCATCCAGGTCCTGACGCGTCGCCTCAGCAGAGTCATCTGCCCCACCCCCCCTCTGTCCCTCCGGCTCATCCTCACCACCTACAGAAAACAAATTGGACAAATTATCACGGCCCTGCCCAGTCCTAATGACTCATCCTCCTCTACCACCCCCCCTCCCCCTTTTTCCCTTCCCCTTTCCTCTAGGAACCCTACTTGGACCACTCTCCCCCTTCCCCCCAGTAACACCTTGCCCTGATGTGCCACTCCCCCTTCCCAACATTCTACCCCTCCCACTTACCCCCCTATCATAACTGCTACCAACTCCCCCTCCCCCAATATGTGGCCCTCTCACTGTTAATGACCCACTAGCTCCTGCTCTCCCAGGATCATTTCCCCCCAGCCTACTCACTGACTGCCTACCTATCCCTCTCTGAGGTTCCCCTACTATTCTTCCATGCGCCCCGGATGCGGGACCCCCCCCATTACCCCTTCATTTTGCCCCCTTTCATTCACCTGCATCCCCAGGATCCGTCTGCACATGCCCAGCTCCGCTTCCGCTCCTCCTGCTCCTGCCGTCATCTGGGGACAGCCGCTCCGGAGGCCTGGACCGCCGTTGCGGCCTGCCGTGTGTCATCCTGCCATCAGCCGCCGTGGGTTCTGGTCCTGGAAGATGTGCCGCAGCCAGGTAAGACTTCAGCCAAGCCAGGCCTCTTGACTCCGCTATCCGCTGCACTTCCTCTGCAAGATCGCTCATCCTTACAGTCTCTGCAACCGCAAGCCCTGGAACCAACTTCGCCTTGTGGTTGCAGGGACTGAACAGAGGATGAGCTACTTCCGCGGGGATCTTATGAACCCCAGGACCACTCCACTGCTACGATGGGGGGGTCACTATCCCCTCCGTTGATGCTCTCCTCCAGGGGGCCATTCTCTTCAGTTTAGCATCACAATACACAGCGGGAGCTGTACATTTATGCAGTGGGTACATTGCTCTTTTTTTTATTTCTGAGGCCTTTTTATATTTGTTATGTAACTTTTAAACTGTGTGAAAACACAGCATATATGTAAAGCTTCTGTTTCCTGTTGTGTAAACTAACCCAAAGTGCAAGGCGTAGCTGTCATATGGTAGTAGCTTCACTAATCTGTGAAAGTGCACTGCTACTATCACAGGATGTAACAATACGTGCACTACAAGATGGACGCATCCAGTCTAAAGATGCAGAGCTTTACCTATAGGGTTCTGTAAAGGGTTAAAATAATCGATTTAAAGAGAGCTGTAGGTATAGTATATAGTATATAGGTATAACATATAATAAGTCATGATACAATGAATTTGTCCAAGCCATATGCAGTCGCTATACTTATTAGTGCTATTGCTGTTATAGGATTTTGATACAGTACAATTAGGGAAAACTCTCTCATGCAATTACAGCTAGTAAACTGTCCATTTTCCTGGGTGGGTGCAAAAAATAAATTAAACGTCCTAAGCAAATTAATTTCAATGGAAATATGTGCAGCAGAAAAGGATTGGGCAAGTGGATGATATGAAGAGGAACATGCCCCTTATCTCCTATGGGCACCCATGAAACTATCTAGCCAAAAAAATTAATTAAAAAAATAAAACATAAATCATTTTAAATGTTGTAGCTACTGTAAAACCTTATGGGCCAGATTTCAAGTGGAGCACTAATTAACGCTCCCGCTTGAGCTTTAACTGCGCTAGAAGTTCAACTTTTTGCGCTCATATTGAGTTAAAAGTAAACTGTTTTCACTTGCGCGCTAACCTGATGAGTGAAAAAAAGCTGAAGTTAGAATATCATGTGCGTGTTCACATATTTACCCATAAAAGTCAATGGGGCAAAAAAAAAGGAATTGTCATTTTTGTAAAATAATTCAGCATTGAGAAAGGCCAGGTTATAGGCCGAAACGCGTTTGTTAATATTATTTTTGTACAGTGTGGAATATCCCTGGCACCTGAAGCCGACGTCTGCAGTTTATCGGCCAGGAAACAGGGGGATATTTCCACAAACGATATGGGAGTGGTTGTTTTACAGATTAGCAGGCATACTTGCTATTTTTATTCAGACTTAATAAAGGTTAAGTTTTATTTATATAATTTGAGAAAGAGTGCTAGATAAACCCTTTTCTTTTCCCTAGTTCTTGCATGGGGTTTGAGTGGTCAGTATCATTATTAAGGATAGCACCGGTCTTGCTATTAATTGGTAAGCCCATTATTTCTCTATTACATTATACCATAGTGCCAGTTTTATTTTTGCAAATTAAAATGTTGGGTATCATGTCCTTTTAATGGTATTCATATTCTCTTTATTACTGAAAGCAACATGCCTAACCCATGAGATATGGTCCATTAATCATTGTTATTCTCAATAAAGAAGAATAACTTTCAAGTGATATAGAAGTGAATTTTATATGCACTGTGAGAAATTATCACAGGATTTGTGGCACATTTTCTTGTACATACAGAGTCAGCCAATCATACGCTTTTATTTTGCTTTTTCGTCCCTTTAAATCCCTGTGAGTTCCACCTTATTCTTTAAGTACATGAAGGCATAGATATAGGAAAAAAAGAGTATGGATAAACCTCATGAAGTGAGGTATAATGCCTCTTCTTGGTCTTATACTTTCTTCATCACTAGTTCAAGCAGACATCCCTGCACTATATTGTGTTTAAGATACTTTTAGAATTGAACTGGAAATTTCTAGAATGAAAGAAAACCATCAGAATTCAAATACAAAAATTTGTGGTAATATGTTATATATTATTATATAGTTTTTCATGCTATACACTTTATCACCTACACAAATATCTATAATTGAATTTACACCCATCCTAACTACTAGCTACCTAATCACAGTAACTTTAAATGGATTAAATATGTAACCAGTGTTTTTTACCTACTATAGCCCTAACCTGGATTCTATAAATAGGTACAGGTTCTGGGTTAAAGACAGTCACAGATGCATAGACACAATGAACAGAAAGGGAAAAAGAGAGAGCAAACTAACAGATGGAAATGCCCAGTTTGGAGGGGGGGGGGAAAAGACTATGGAAAAAGGTCTATATATAATTAGATTGGATAGGATTATGGTAGACTCGATTAGACTTGTGTTATGATAGGAGAACTGCTGTCACAATTTGGCTAGATGGTTAAAGACAAATGCAGTTTGGGGGTCTAGAGAGCAGCCGAATGCAAAGGAAAACACAGGAAAACAAAGGCAGCAAAAGGAGGGGAAGTCCTCTTAAAATCTGTCATCAGAGGCAGTGACAGATTGTCTGGTTATCAAGCACGGGGACCTTCTGTCACCTAATGCACACAAAACCTGGACTCAGTAAAGCAATGGAGGGGAGACAAGGGGGAGGAATGGAGAGGGCTAGCAGAACACTGGCCTTCTGTCATCCATCCAAACTGAGAGAGACTGACAGAGATTGTGGAAATATAACACAAATGGGTGTTTTTAGCTCTGCCACCTAATACAATTTATGCAGATTAGTGGTAAAGAGGAGGGGGCAAACCTGGCTAGATATTGACGCTGAGACTTCTTCAGGAGTGTGGCAAGAAGGCTGTTTATTTTTGGCTTCCAAAGTGGTTCATAAATGGCTGGACAGATTTTTGTTGACTGGACAGATGTCATTTAAAAGGAAAAATAAAATACAAAAAAAGGGGCATTCACATCTGTGTTCTGTAATTCTAAAGCAAAAATGAATAAATAAAATAGATAACATTTTCCAAAAGGAAAAATACACATTTATCCCAGTTTACATTTTAAATCTATAGCAACATGTTTATAAAAATTGTATTTAATAAAATCAATTTGACAAATTTCATGAAATGAGTACTCTGTATATATTGCATTTAAAGTAGTTTTATTTTCTTTCTATTGATACATATTGAAGCCTGTTGAATGGAGGCATTAACAGAAAATAGACAAAGCTTTAATTTAGTGCATACAGATAAATGGATGTATTTGTAAAATCATTTCTATTTCAATTATTCAATTTCAATATTTTTTCAAGGACATCATAATCTTTGAGCTTTAAATGTTTGAATAAACATTATAAAAAGCCTAGATTGCTGGTTTTCAAACCTGTCTTTAGGCCCCCCTAACAGGCCATATTTTGAGAATATCTGAACTGGAGGACAGTTTAAATAGTCTGCTGATTACTAAACATGGTTATTTTATCTCTTCTCACCCAAGGTAATCTTGAAAATCTGGCCTGTTAGGGAGGCACAAGGGCAGGTTTGAAAACTAGTGCGTGCACAAGATGGTTTTGAAAATTCTTAAATATATATATTTAGAAAGTATACAGAACGCACTCGCTGGGTTTCAGACAAACTTCAGTATATCTTTATTCTGGTGACGTTTCTAGGATAATCTCCCCTGAGGGTCTGAGGAAAGGGAGATTATCCTCGAAACATCACCAGAATAAAGAAAAACTGAAGTTTGTCTGAAATCCAGGGGGTGCGGTCTGTATACATTCTATTTATCACTCCTGCCGACACCCTGGTTGTTGTTTTTGGTTAGTGAGAGTGCAGTTCCTAACACAAGACTCTTGATAAAGGTCTCTTTGTGACCGAAACGCGTCGACTGGTAAGCACAATTTCATTTTCTATTGATCTAAAAACAATCTACACCATCATATCTTTCTTTTACAGAAGGATCATCCAGGGATTATAACAAAATATTTGCCAAGAAGATAGAATTTTGGGTTGGAAAACAGCTAGCAAGTCTGACACTGTTTTTCAGTATAAAACACTTGGAAAATCACCATAACTATTGCTGTTAGGATTCACAACACTTTAAGGATTATTGTTTTTTCTTAAAGAGACACACTATTATAATTTATTGTTGGATTATTTTTTCTATTAAGTTTTCACTGTTGGACTATTTTTTGGACTATTATTTACATTTATATAAGTTACTATTGGAACACACCACAATGTTTTTGTAAATTTTTGGTTTTTCATTTTTCACAATCTTTGTTCTTAATTCACGTTTTTTGAAGATCAACCTATTTTTTGACCATTAATATCTTTTGTACACTAATTTTTGCACACAACTTTTTTGATACACATTCTTTACATTGGCTTATTGCTGTCACAATATTTTTTACTTGACAATGCGTATGTGTTAAACACATAGTTAAAGGTCTTACTCAGAGCCTTACACATTAGTCACTATTGGCAATATTTAGTATTGCATAGAATTGAGAACATTATTGGTTAGATAATATTATATAACTGACTAATATATTTCACCTATTATGTGTATGTGGTAAACACAAAGTTGAATTTTTGTTGTGAGCCTTATACTTAATTTGGAATTTTTTAGGAATATTTTTTAAGAGCATTGTTTGCACAATTTTAAATGCCATATCTGCTATTTAACTATTTGTTTTAACTATTCATTTAGCTATTATTGCTGTACAAATTTGTGTATGTGTATATGGTAAACACAAAGTTGAATTTCTGTTGTGAGCCTTATACTAAATTTGGAATTTTTTATGAATATTTTTAAGAGCAATGTTTGCACAATTTTAAATGCTATATCCGTTACATAACTATTTGTTTTAACTATTCATTTAGCTATTATTGTTGTATAAATTTGATTGTTTATACATGGATCCATGTTTTTAACTTATTTGTGTACTCAATAAATTGTTTATTGTAATCGTTTGACAATATTGCATTAGGTCCAGACCCAACCTTCGTATAGTTGGCGCTTTGGTATACCTTATTAGTTACACCTAATATATAGTACATAATACTAGTCTAATACACAGCACACATACCGAAATTCCGAATTTCCGAACCGAACCGAATCGAACCGAATCCAGCCAAATTTTTTCTAATCCCAATGAATCCAAAACGAATCCGAAACGAATTAATTCGAAGTTTTCCGAATTCGAATCGATCCGAAACGAAATTCGAAAACCTCCGAATCGATCTGAACCGAAACAAATTTTTCGATCATGCACATATCTAATATATACCTATACCTTTCATTATATATAGGTATAGATATATATAGGAATGTCTACTGAAAAATACATAGAACATACTCTGCTATGTGCAGAACATTAGGTTGTGAAATAAAACTTTATTAAATATGAAGATTTCATAAATAAGCTTTAATATGTTTTCATCTACTTGACTGCAAAGGACTCCAATGCACTTATATAGATGTCTAACATATATATATATATCCTATATTATAAAAGGCCAAGTGTGTTTGTCCAAAGCTGTCATGCGCAGTAGAGACTGCATGCGAGGACAAACACACCTGGCCTTAGAGTCCCTACCTGAACAGCCGGTGCGTGCGAAAATGGGCGTGGCTGGACATGACAGTGGGTGTGGAGGTGGGCGTGGCCAGGGCAAGGTCGTCGCGCGCGAGAGGGATAGAGGGGAGAGAGATAGAAAGAGAAGGGAAGAGAGATAGAAAGAGAGGGGGAGAGAACAAAATAGATGGGAAAGAGCAAGAGAGGGGGGAGAGAGAGCAAAATAGATGGGAATGAGCAAAATAGAGGGAAGAGAGAGAGAGCAAAAGAGAGGGGAGAGAGAAAATAAGAGGGGGAAAGAGAGAGAGCAAAAGAGAGGGGGAGAGAGAGCAAAAGAGAGGGATGGAGAGAGAGAGCAAAAGAGAGGTGGGAGAGAGTGCAAAAGAGAGGGGGGAGAGAGCGTAAAAGAGAGGGGGAGAGAGCACAAGAGAGAGGGGGGAGAGAGGGAGCAAAAAGAGAGGGGAAAGAGCAAAAGAGAGGGGAGAGAGAGCAACAGAGAGGGGGGATAGAGAGAGCAAAAGAGAGGGGGTAGATAGAGCAAAAGTGAGGTGGAGTGAGAGAGAGCGCAAAAGAGAGGGGGAGAGAGAGCAAAAGAGAGGGGGAGAGAGCACAAAAGAGGAGGGGAGAGAGAGCAAAAGAGAGGGGGGAGAGAGAGAGAGCGCTAGGGGTGGGACCACTGTACTGCAGCAAATGGCCTGTGTGAACGGGCTTTAGTACTAGTAAATATATATATGTATACATACATATGTATTTATGTGTTTATATGTGCATACATGTCTGTAAATACATATATACACATAGAAATATATAAATACATTTCTACACACATATACAGTATATATATATATATATATATATATATATATATATATATATATATATATATATATATATATATATATATACAGTATATATATATATATATATATATATATATATATATATATATATATATATATATATATATATATATATATATATATATAAATATATATATATATAAATATCAAAATAACAAGAGTATTGCATTGAGCAATGATACTTTTTTATTGGACTAAAATATACATTTATAAGATGACAAGCTTTCGGAAGAATAGTTAGTCATCATTGCTCAATGCAATACTCTTGTTATTTTGATATCTAAATCTCTGGACTAACATGGCTACTCCAATCAACATATATATATACATAATCATATTTAGACATGTACTGTATATGTATGTATCTCTGTGTTAAAGCCCTTTGCAATCCTTTTTTTTTCTAACACATGAGACCTTATAACTTTTTTTTTCACAAACCTTTTTTTAATACTTATATGAATAATTTTTATCAGATAGTGTATATATAAATGTAACACTTTATTTTTATTTTAATGTATTTATGTTGTGTTTGGTGCAACTTTTTATTTAGCCCTGACCTTTATACGTGAATATTTTTTCAATATAAGCATATGCATGCCAATTGTTATCTAGCCCTTAATATTTAAAAATTATTATTTTTTTATTATTATTATTTATTGAGAAAACTTCATTTTACTTTCTAGTGAGATCTTCATCTAAAATCAAGAAGGACACAGTGGAAAATAAGCTGCAATTTCACTTCAATAATGGTATTTTAGCAGTTTTTATAAGTTACAAGGGATTTTTAATAAACAAAGAAAAGTTCTGGCAACAAGTAGTCATGTCCGTAATGCTCTAAGGCAAGGAAGAAAAAGGCTACCTAATACAAAGCACGGATTAAACAGTTAATACCATAGAACTGAGTTTGCTTTATTGCTTATATCACAGATATCACTTGATAGCATGTAGATGCACAAACAGCTCTCCAAGCCAGATCGCGGTGAATCTTAAGCTCTCCTCCCACACTATACAGTTGTACTAGTTACTCACTGTACTCCAGTTCAAATAATCCCAGGTTGCATACTATGAACCGTTAGTGGCAAATCCTCCGGAGACCAGGCAGGTGAACAAACACGTATGACTGCGCTCCTCCCACTATGGTCGATCAACGGGCTTACTCGAGTTTGTGTAAGGTGGAGGCAAATTACAGGATCTTGGTCCAACCACTAAGCAGAGAGGCAGACTCAATAAATAAACGTGAGTATCGTTAGGTGCCCGGGAAATCCCAATATGTGTTCCAGAGAAAAGGGGACTCCTCATAGTCCCCAGGTATACGATGAATCAATCAAAAAGAGAAGAGAATACCAGAACTCAAATATATAAAAATAAAAACAGTCTTTATTGTAACAGGTTAAAATAGGAAACAGTATACAGGCATTGACTGGTCTTACGTGTTTCGGCTTGCTGCCGTAATCATAGACCTGACTAGCATACGTCAATGAGCATTTAAAAAGTATTAATCAACTGTGGACCACAGTATTGTCTACCAAGAGATAATTGGCAGTATCTCTGTCAAAAATATCCAAACAAATGCCATTATCCACTAAAGATTTCAATTCCCTTTGAAAACGCCATGTTGGATTAGAATGTAATTCCAAATAGGTGTTTGTGTCATTTAATTGGCGTAAAGCTTCATCAATATATTGCTGACGATCCTGCACAACCATACTGCCACCCTTGTCCCACTGGCAAATAACAATTGTTTGATTATTTTGTAATGACTTAATGGCCAATTTCTCTCTTTGTGACAAGTTTGACTCTGTGGCTGTGGTAGAATAGTGCAGTGTGGACAAATCTTCTATCACTCTTTTATGATAGAGTTCTAACATTGTACCCCTGCTATGTATTGGATAAAAAACTGAGCGGGGCTTAAATTTCGGATAAGAAGAAAAGTCGCTCACACTATCTGACACTGCTGCTTCTTTTTTTAAAGCTTCTAGTGCTACAAGATCTCGAGCTTCCTCAAACGAAAGAAATTTGAAATCTAGTGAATTTAAAAGAACATACTTTCTGTTACAATGACATTGGAATGCTGCCTTAGTATTATAATGAAGATATATATATGTTATCTAAGTACGCTACTTATTGATGTCTTGACTTTATAGTGTATTTGCTATTTTGTTCAGTATTATCTCTTCCCCTTTTTTGATCCCCTGTGGACATTGTGAAATCTGCCCATACCTAACTTGTTGGACTATTGAATATATGTGCAATGTATATCTGTTTAATGCACCTAAAATATGAAGAAATCCGCGGATACCTCAGTTGGATCTCTAATCTACCATACTCCACCAGATGTTTTAGTCCTATTTTAATAATTCTACTTAGTATCTATATTTTTTCTTTTAATGTTTATAAATTTACAGATTTTAATAGGTTGATGGTTACAATGATGGGTAAGTGCGTGCCCGGAATTTACTGGTGTTTGTGGTATTTCGCAAATGTATGGTTCCGTCTTACACAGCCAGGCAGAGGGTAGGAAGCGAGTATGACAGCTGTCAAATTCAGCTGATCGTAAGTCACATGGTAAGTAGCCAACCAGCAACGCATGATGTCATCATTGGTGCGACACCCATCACTGATCCACACACACATGGTGTTTAGCATCCACATCACACTAGTGTGCAGCTTGTAAGTGAAATTAGTTGTGTATATAAGGGGTGTAAGAGGTAAGATTTTTGTATTTGGATTGACAAAGAGGCCAGTTAGGCTTTGAAACGTTTGCTGTTTTTAAATATGGCTATTAAATGCTTAGTTTTATTACGCAAGACCAATGAGTGCTGACTTCTGTACTACTATATATATATATATACATGTTATTTTTAGACATGTATGTATGTATCTCTATGTTAAAGCCCTTCGCATTACTTTTTTTTCTAACCCCTGAGACCTCATATCTTTGAGCCTTTATAACTTTTGTATGCAATGTTTTAAAAATATATATATTTTATCAGATGGTGTTATTATGAGTGTATCTGTACTTTGTAATGTATTTTTGATGTGTTTTGTGCAACTTTTATGTAGATATACTGTAGAGGACTGCATTATCGGTGGTCAGACCTAGATGGATAACAAGGTTCATGAAAAGTTCAAACAGCAAGAAAAGAGCGCCGAACCACTCTGAGTAAACGTTTTTAATGATAGGCAATAAAAGCGCAGTAAAATATGAACGTACACGATAATATAATAAAATAGGCACAAAAGCAATACGACTACAGTGTCCTTGACAGCCAGTACACTGCAATCACTGTTCAGAGTAAAGAAGCAATTACAGCAGGCAGAATCATTGGCAAAGTATCAGCCAATCCGTATCAGTCTTGTATCCACCCTATCAGAAGTGGCCACATATTACACAGTGCCAGCGCGCTGGATTTTAATGCAAGTTCACGGCACATAACATCATGCCTCTTGAAAAAGTCTTTTTGCAAACAGAAGAAACACGTTGAGGATTCCAGATCACCCAGGTCCCTACCGGTATCATCCGACTCCGGCTACATATACTTCTTGGACATCCGCTTTCTTGGATACCAATTGGCTTTATCAAAGTTTGCCAGCATAGTTTGAATAAGAAGCGGACCGAGACTCTGTTTGAACCATTGGATGTCGAGGACACTGGTGATATTGCTTTTGTGCCTATTTTATTATATTATCTTGTACGTTCATATTTTACTGCGCTTTTATTGCCTATCATTTAAAACGTTTACTCTTAGAGTGGTTCTGTGCTCTTTTCTCTTTTCTTGCTGTTTCAGCTTTCCTGGGAGGTGTATCACAGCCCTCCCTACGTTACTTGAGCAGCAGCCACAGCCTTTTCCACCTAAGGCTCTATCATTTGGATTTACTTTTTCCAACATCTGAAGATCGTGAACATTGTTATTAATAAGAACTTAGGACTACAGGCCTAACTAAGGACATCACTCAGATACAGGTGTGACTGTATTGTATTCTATTTTGCTTATTGATTACGGTATTTTTATACACCACACAGTGATTCTTATTATTTTGTAGAACCTCTTGGTATAGTCCTTTTTATAGTTATCTTGCTTAGGTGAATTGTTTTTTTTATTATTTTTTATTGTTCATCTTTATATTTATCATCCATATTTTCAATTGGCAATGTAGATTTACCTTTATAAGTATTGTACATTCTAATAGGGAAGCACAGCTTATCCTTTTTATTTTTTAGTTCATAAAAAGTTCACTTTGAGTAACATTCAGTGAGGCTTTAAAAGTGAAAGTAACAAGATTGAGTTCCCTGATAACCTAGAAGATGACATCCAACGACTGATACAAATCAACAGGTGACTGAGTGAATGATTGACTTCCTTATCATCTTCTGCCTCAACTATTGCAAATCTGTACTAATTTGGCTTATATTCTCACAACACCCATCCACCTAAGTGATCTTAAATGCTTCTGTTATACCTACCCACCTCACCTATTGCCTTGAATTAGCTCCTCTGCTCTGCTAGTCTCTTCACAGGTTTCTCATATCTAACAATATCAAGTTCAAAATCTTGACCATAATACAGTTACAGACTCATATACATATACACTGTGAACTCTTGCTTAGTAGGAACTGGTGCCTCATAAAGTGTACATATAAAAAGACTGCACAATTTGAGAATGGAAGTAACTTGCACCTAGATTACAAGTTGTGCGCTAAACCGGGTGCGTAAATAACGCAAAATAGCGCTGCCATTACGAGTTACTGAAAAACCTCCTTGTGCTGTGCATTATGGTGCGTTAAGCTCCATACCGCACAAAAGCCAAGGGCTCAGTTTATGTGCTCGTGCACGCTTTCCCCATAGACATCAATGGTGAGAAAGTGTTAGAAAAAACTAACACCTGCGATCGAGGTTTTTTTATTTTTCGTTTCTTTCATTTATTTAAAATAGTAATGTTAGTTTAATTTATATTTTAAACTTGTTTTTTTTTTATTTTACAGGTAAGTTTTTATTTATTTAAAGATAGTTATATTGTAAGTTTAATTTAAAGTTAGGGGGTGTTAGGTTTAGGGGTTAATAGTTTCATTTAGTGTGTTGCGATGTGAGGGGCCGGCAGTTTAGGAGTTAAAAGGTTTAGTTTATTAGTAGCGATGTGGGGGATCACCGGTTTAGGGGTTACTAGATTTATTTAGTGTTGGCAATGTGGGTGGGCGGCAGTTTACGGGTTAATACGTTTAATAAAGTATTTGCGATGCAGAAGGGTGGCAGTTTAGGGGTTAATAGGTAGTTTATTGGTGTTAGTGTACTTTGTAACATTTTAGTTATGAGTTTTGTGAAACATTTTTGTTTTGCAAAATCCATAACTACTGGTCTCATATCGCGAAATGGATAGCGGCGGTATAAGCTAATAGAGTAACTAATAATTACAGACAAAACATCATTATTTTACATGTAACATTAATTAATATTAGTAAGGCATTAGGCAGAAAGGGATTGAACCTTTAAATGCACATTTTAATCTTTTTTGGGAATAAAAGGATGCCAAACTTTAACAAATTGGTTTTGGCTTGTTAAATATTGATACAGTGGATGGCGGATTTCCTTCAAACAGAGACATATCAAATAATGTATGAAATAATTGTATAATATTGGACTGATAAGTCATATTCGATTTTCGTTTATTATGCAACATTTGTGGCGATAGAAATAACAGTTATTTACCATGATGATTTACAACAAATGTGTCAGGGTGCCAGGAATCAGACTGAGACGAGAACTGAAGTGCAAAAATAATCACACCTTTATTAATAACAAAAAATAATAAGAAGTCCACAAGTCAAATAACAAGCCAGGAGTCAAAACCAGAGCTGGTAGTCAGATGAGCCGAGTCAGGAGCCAAAGCGAATAGTCAGACAAGCCAGAATCAGGAACAAGGAAAACAGCAGAGTCAGAAACAAGCCAGGGATCAGGAATCAGGAAGGACGTCAGACAGCCAGGTAATACACAGGAACTCTCACAAACAGGTCTGAGACAATGCAAAGTCAAAGCATACTGAACAGAGGCCCTTTAAATAATAAGTGATGACATCACAATTTTGAGACTGCATCTTGTCTCAAACAGATGATGCACACCAGTCTGGCCATAAAAGGAAGTGCAGGAAATGAGCAGCATCCCCCACAATGCACCATAGTCAGCAAGAGAGGTGAGTAAAATGGCTGCCAACAGCACATGGCAAACAAAACAGGGAAAAAACCCTGACAAAATTGTAGGAGTGGGCGTGAGCACATTGGGTCCTATCAAGCTCCGTACGGAGCTTGAGAGCTTGTGTTTCTGGCGAGCATGCAGGCTCGCCAGAAACACCAGTTATGAAGCAGCGTTCTAAAGACCGCTGCTCCATAACCCTGTCCGCCTGCTCTGATGAGGCGGACAGGAATCTCCGGAATTCAACCTGATCGAGTACGATCAGGTTGATTGACACCTCCCTGCTGTCTGCATGGGGCGGTGTTGCACCAGCAGCTCACAAGATCATGTCCGACAGACATTTCATAAATAGGCCTCTTTGTCTCACTGTGATAGGTGGAAAGTTTGTTTTTAAAGACCGTGCTTGTATTAGTTAGACATATGCTTTAGGAAACAGCGGGTTCATTGCTAAGAAACGCGTTCTAATTGTCTAAAGGGGTTTGTCAACCCCTGGTTTTAACAATTGTTTTTAAAATTGTTTTAATAAAACCGTTTACCACTACAAGTAAGTGTCTGAGTTTGAAGGGAGGTTTGGAGAGATACCGTCCTATCGCTTGGTTCAGTGAGCTGGGACACTGTGAGATCCCAGTCTGTGCTACTCAGCACATTGGTGCTGCCTCACTTGTGAGTATACTGACATCTTATCTACTGTTGGTTGTTACTTAAACAGAATCACACTAGTAGGCGCACTCCGGTGTTTGTGTTTTTACACAGCAAGATCGTTTAACGCTAGCATTATAGCCTGCCCAAACAACTTGTAATACGGTGCTATGGAAAATACCGCACTCAAACGTCATTTTTTGAGTGCGGAATGGATCTTTGCATTACAGACTAAAATGCTTGCGGTATAGCTAAACCGTTGCGACTTGTAATACGCGAGACCTGCCATTCCATGCGCAATGGCCAATTTTTCAGCTGTATAACTGTACTGCACCATAACGCAAAACTTGTAATTTAGCCGTTGGAAAGGCTCTTAAAATGAATGCTCTATATGACTCATGAAGGTTTAATTCTGACTTTAGCATCCCTTTAATGACACAGGCCCATCATATATTTCTCTTCTAGTTTCTATATACCCATTAATCAGTGCTCTAAGTTCACCTTTCATTATCACCTTCTTTAACACGTAACACATTTACTGTGCTGACACTATTCTATGTAACTATCTTCCTAGCTATCTCAGACCATCTCCCATTGTTTATGCCTTTAAAGGGACATGGTAATGCTTAACAAAATGCTTTAATTTGTTAGATTATTTTATGATTACTCAAAAAACCCATAGTATTTGTTTTAACGCCTGCAAAAGAGTTAAACATATACAGAAGTTTGCATACCAGGTGTGCTTCCAAGCTGGTTCAGCGATTGTCTCATACAGCAAGTCCTGCTAATTCATTCATTGTTTGTGACTCTTGAGCAGGAGTTTAACACAACAGAATGTTTGCAAAGTTACCTAGGAGTATTCCTGTAATAATAAAATGATTTCTGTTATTGCATTAACTTGTCATTTTTAATGTTCACTGAAAAAAACACAACTATTTAAAGATACAAATAAGCATGACATTTAGTCCCTTATCTTCTTCATGTTATGCTTTTTATACTCCTCCATCATGAAAGCAGTCCCCTTAAAGGGACGGTCTCTTCCAGAATTTGTATTGTTTAAAAAGATAGATAATCCCTTTATTACCCATTCCCCTGTTTTGCATAACCAACACAGTTATATTAATATACTTTTTACCTCTGTGATTACCTTGTATCTAAGCCTCTGCAGACTGCCCTGTTATTTAAAAGGACAAGAAAGCCAAAAAAAAATATTTTGTGATTTAGGTAGAGAATACAATTTTTAAAAACTGTCCAATTTACTTATATTATCAAATTTGCTTTGTTCTCGTTATTCTTTGTTGAAGAGATATCTAGATAGATATTGTGCACATGTCTGCAGTACTACATGACACAAAATAGTGCAGCCATCTAGTGCTCTTGCTAATGTGTAACATTGTTGCAAAACTGCTGCCATATAGTAATGCAGACACGTGCACACTCCTAAACTTACCTTCCTGCTTTTCAACAAAAGATTGCAAGAAAACAAAGAAAATTTGATAATATAAGTAAATTTGAAAGTTTTTTAAAATTGTATGTTCTATCTTAACCATAAAATGCATTTTTTGGGTTTTATGCCTTATTAAGTTCTTTTGTCAGCCTTGCATTTTAGTGCTGACTCCTAGGTAAATCCACAGGAGTGAGCACAATGTTATCTATATATCAGACATGAACTAGCTCTGTCTAGCTGTGAAAAACTGTCCAAATGCACAGATATAAGAGGTGGCCTTCAAGGGCTTAGACATTGTCATTTAAGCCTACCAGGGTTTAGGTTTCGACAAAGAATACCAAGCGTACAAGGCAAATTTAATATTTGCCATGGAAAAAGGTTTAGTAACTCAATATACATTATCTCCTTAACAATCACAACGGGTACCCTGTACGTAGCGGGTCTTGCCGACCCTCCATCACTCCTGCTGGCTTCCCAAAATAACAGCGAGACCACGCTATAAAAAAAGCAACACCCATAGACAGACCAGCGATGTACAGAGTAAGTCGCAGGTCATTAAGGGGTTAAACCAATGTATAAATTGTCTTTATTCCTATAATATATTTATTATACCCATGTTCCCATTTTGGTGCTTTATAATGTGTAATAATATTAGATAATGGTAATAAGTAAGATATATAGACAGACAGAGTCTAAATGATTGAGCATTTTGGCAGAGTGACTGTTTCTTTCTTTCTTTCATTCATTCAATAAATTGAGGTTTAAGGATAAAAGGAGGGATGGAATGAGACATTACATAGGCAGAAATATGAAGCCATGGCCCCCAGTAGTAAAGCACATACAGCGTCTTCACCTGGCTGTAACACTGTAAGTGGCACAGAAACATACTGTGTCACACAGGACACTAACCATGCACCAGCCTGGACACAGTGCAGGGATGAGAGGGGACAGGCTTTGGCAGACTGTGAAGTGACATATTGTACACAGCTCACATGGGAACTCCTGGGGTCTGTTCAGTTAGTGGGAACAGACGGCTTTAACCTCTCTTGTGCTGGAGCAGCAGGGACTCTGTGCACCTCTCAGCCAATAAGAATGAGTAACCCTTCCCTCTTGCCGTCATAGATTTTTAATAAAGTACTTCTAAGACAAGATTCACATTACTATTTGGAACAGCAGATATTTAAAAGGACAATACATTTGCGTATATGAAGGGGTTTAACAAATATCTGGACATAGAGGTACTACATCAAGCACTTTGTTGATGGAGGGTGACAGATAGAAAATAATGTAGCTTTATATGGTAAAGTATTTGTGGAAATGTGTATCAGCTATGGTGGTATTAATCCAAGACAGCTAAAATCTGAATTTAAAGGGACAGTAAAGTCAAAATTAATCTTTGATGATTCAAATAGAGTTTGCAATTTTAAACAACTTTCCAATCTACTTTTGTTATCAAATTTGCTATGTTCTCTTGGTATATTTTATTGATGAGTAGCTATGCTTGATATGACAGAGACATGCAGACAGGGCAGGTATGCTAGATATGAGGCAGACATGCAGACAGGGCAGGTATGCTAGATATGAGGCAGACATATAGACAGGGCAGGTATGCTAGATATGAGGCAGACATATAGACAGGGCAGGTATGCTAGATATGAGGCAGACATATAGACAGGGCAGGTATGCTAGATATGACGGAGACATGCAGGCTGCAGGGCAGGTATGCTAGATACATTGAGACATGCCGGCAGGGCAAGTATGCTAGATATGAGGGAGACATGTAGGCAGGGCAGGTATGCTAGATATGATGGAGACATGCAGGCAAATCATGTATGCTAGATATGAGGGAGACATGCAGGCAGGGCAGGTATGCTAGATATGAGGGAGACATGCAGGCAGGGCAGGTATGCTAGATATGACGGAGACATGCAGGCAAATCATGTATGCTAGATATGAGGGAGACATGCAGGCAGGGCAGGTATGCTAGATATGAGGGAGACATGCAGGCAGGGCAGGTATGCTAGATATGATGGAGACATGCAGGCAGATCATGTATGCTAGATATGATGGAGACATGCAGGCAGATCATGTATGCTAGATATGAGGGAGACATGCAGGCAGGGCAGGTATGCTAGATACAACAGAGATATGCAGGCAGGGCAGGTTTGCTAGATACAACGGAGACATGCAGGCAGGGCAAGTATGCTAGAAATGAGGGAGACATGCAGGCAGGGTAGGTATGCTAGATATGAGGGAGACATGCAGGCAGGGCAGGTATGCTAGATACAGCAGAGACATGCAAGCAGGACAAGCATGCTAGATATGAGGGAGACATGCAGGTAGAGTAGGTATGCTAGATACAATGGAGCCATGCAGGCAGGGCAGGTATGCTAGATACAATGGAGACATGCAGGCTGGGCAGGTATGCTAAATACAACAGAGACATGCAGGCAGGGCAGGTATGCTAGATATAATGGAGACATGCAGGCAGGGCAGGTATGCTAGATGTGATAGAGACATGCAGGCAAGGCAGGTATACTAGATATGAGGGAGACATGCAGACAGGGCAGTAATGCTAGATATGACAGAGACATGCAGGCAGGGCAGGTATGCTAGATATGAGGGAGACATGCAGGCAGGCAGGTATGTTAGATATGAGGGAGACATGCAGGCAGGGCAGGTATGCTAGATATGAGGGATACATGCAGGCAGGGCAGGTATGCTAAATATTAGGGAGACATACAGACAGGGCAGGAATGCAAGATGACAGACATGCAGGCAGGGCAGGTATGCTAGATATGATGGAGACATGCAGGCAGGTATGCTAGATATGAGGGAGACATGCAGGCAGGATAGATATGCAAGATATGATGAAGACATGCAGGGCAGATATGCTAGATATGACAGAGATATGCAGGCAGGGAAGATGTACAGACCTGGGCCCACATTTTAAAAGCGTCAGAAGCATTTCTTTGAGCCCTTGATCATGCTGTGAGTTATGGACTGAAAACATTCCTGGCTGAGGAGCTGCACAAGTTGTGCAATAATAAATGTGGGGTGATACACTGTATAAACACACTCTGAATTCCCAATAAAGGGCTAGATTACAAGTGAAGAGCAAATAATAGCAAGAGGGTGTGTTTTTGCTTGGTCTCACACTAAGAATAACTCATAATCTGGTATTGCAATTGGATGGTTAAAAAAATGTAACCAGGATAATACCATTATGTTAATGTTTGTTTCTAAGGGACCTGCGAGTCCCTTTTACAGTTTGATTTATATTGATGTGTATGCAACTGCATCCTATTGTACCTTCTTTTTCAAAATAAAAAAATATTATTAAAAAAAAAAAGTAACCAAAGTTACTGCAGCTGCTTAGAGTGCCAGTGGGGCTTGTATGATGTCAGCAATTAACAAATTGAGTCATTACCAGATGGTACAAGCACCTTAGGCTTTCTGAGCAAGTGCTGTGTTTAAAATGCTGGTGCATGGTGCATACGTAAATACACTTTTAAAACAGCTATAGCATTTATTAGAAGCATTGTTGCTAATACATATATACTGCAAAAAATGCTTCTATGCAAAACTTAAATGCATCCACGTGGATTCCAATTTTGGCTGGAATGTCCCTTTAAAGTGAATGTAAAGTTGAATGAATGAATGAGTGCCTGGTTTTTAAAAATACTATTAAAAACAGGGTTACTTCCATTCATTAAATTTTACATTGCAGCGTTTTTGTTTTTCAAATACCTTTTTCTTTAGCAAACCCGGACCGGCGATCCTCTGTCCGCAGCTCTTCTGTACTTACCTCAGCAATGACGAACCCGGCTTCATCCAATCATGGTGTGAACCCCAAAGTGTCCATCTCGTGAGGCCACACCCTGATTGGAGGATGCCGGTTTCGTCATTGAAGTGCTCAGTACAGATGAGCTGCAGGCGGAGGATTGCTGGTCTGGTTTTGCTTAAGAAAAGATAAGTATTTAAAAAAAAAAATTCTGCAATGTAAAGATGAATGAATGAAAGTGCCCCTTTATTTAATAGTTTTTTTTAAAAACCAGGCACTCATTCATTCAACTTTACATTCACTTTAAGTGCTGGTGCCATAGGATTGCCATGCCTGGTCTAGGTGATCTCAGGTGACAGATAAACAAGGAATATGACGTCCCAGTTTAGGTTCATTCCTCAAACTGCAGGACAATATAGAGGTCTGTAAACAGGTTTGATATTTTACATTTCTTTCCTACACCTTTTTCTTTCTTTACACTTATAAAGCGAAAACTCTGACTTTACCAACTGAGCACAAAAATCGTTAAATATTCTTTATACTGTTTTGCAGCACATAAATAGAGTGTGGTATTTTTTACATGCCAGGATTCTTCAGCTGATCACTGCAAGGGGCCCAATAACAGTAAACAATATGATATTACTGTATCACAGCCGCTTCTATATGAATATGCTCTTAATAGCTCATAGCTTGTTCTCCAAAGTTTGGCTTGTGGCTGTGATACAGGAGCTAGCAGGAACCTGTGGGTGTCTTTAAAAGCTGCACCTGTGGCCCACTTAGGTTGCCCACCACTGATATATACAGAAGACCTCGGCTTGGATGGGGCTCCCACTGCAGCAGGATATTAAATCCATGTTGAGTTATATACCTGAGCTATATCACATTCTGCCTCCTCCTTTTCACAAGGCTATGGCTGGCTCCTAGTGCTGGCCGTCTGCCGGCAGCTATCCCCATGTCTAATGTTATGGTCAGGATAAGCTGTCACCGCTGTGCATTTAATGTGACAACTTGTGGTGAGTTATTTACATGGCGGCATGGCAGCTCTCCACTTGCTGATTAACCCATTCTGCCCTGCAGTCTTAAGCTTCCCCATAGGGGCAGTAAAAATCTGGATGTGTATGCTTTGTTATGCTGAAGAGATGCTGAAACAAATGTATAAAATTAGATATTGCACATGTTGGATTTATTTAATTTAATAATTCACACACCAATAATATCAGTAGATTAAACCAGGCTTCCAGACATTCGGTTGCATACGATATTTTGTTTTTATTTTCTGGATGTATTTATAAGAACGAGTCAATTATGTATATATCAGCAATTAAGCATTACATTGCAAAAAAATTAATGTTTTATTAGTATTTAAAATTGGTATTTTGTTTAGCAAAATTTGCAGGGATTTGCAATTGTTTTGCAAATTTTGTCCACGGATATATTGTTATTAAGAATATGTTTTTCTAGTCTTGTCTGCTCTGTGCTTTCAAGGCCAAGGGGCCAATTTATGATTGTCTGTCCGACATGATACACTGTAGCATATCATGTCCGACAGACATCGCTGAATGCCGACAGCTTAAGCTGTCAGCATTTATCATTGCACAAGCAGTTCTGGTTAACTGATTGTGCAATGCCGCCCCCTGCAGATTTGCAGCCAATCGGCCACTAGCAGGGGGTGTCAATCAGCCGAATCGTATAGGATCGGGCGGATTGCAGACCGCAGCCTCAGAGGCAGCGGACCAGTTATGGAGCAGTGGTCTTAAGACTGCTGCTTTATAACTGCTGTTTCCGGTGAGCCTGAAGGCTCTCACGGAAACAGGGGCATCAGGAGCCATTCGGCCCTTGATAAATCGACTCCCAAATATAAATGTTCTTTTGCACTGATCTACACAATCAGTGTGTAGCATATCGCAGGGCCAAGCAAACATTAACATACTTAAAGGGACAAAATACTCACATGCTAAATCACTTGAAAAGCTGATGACAAATTTACAATTTTTTGTAAAAAAAAAAGATATTTTATCTAAAAATTTCTTCAGCTCACAATAGTAAGTGATCTGTGAGCATTTATTCTTCAGCAACTGTCAGCTGCATGTTGGAAACAAAAAACAAAAAACAGCCAATCAGTTTCCTCAGTGGTGATTCCTTGCTTTGCTTTACTGTGATCTCATGAGATTTCACGGAAATCTCTTGAGATTTCATAGCAAACTTCTCTGAACTGAGGAGGGAAATAACATGACTGATGCACGCTCCCTTACAAGTCCCAGGACTAGCATCTTGATTGGCTGCTTAAAGTACTTTTATAATGTGATGTGGCTACTGAGGAAATTTTGTGGTAAAATATCTTCCTTTTTTACATAGAGATGTTCAGGTAATATTTTCTAGTTAGCTTCTCACAGCTATGATGTCCCTTTAACCGTGCAGTGTGTCTACATTCTTTCTGGAGGGTCCGTGGTAGAAAAACCAGAATTGCAGTATCCAGGAAAGTGTGCAAAATAAAGCAGTCTCGCTGCAATATTAAATTACTTTGTCAAATTAAACATTTTATAGATTTTATTTTGAGTTTAACGTCCAATCACATATTGTAGCAGTAACCAGTTGACAGACACTGTTGTCTGATGTCTGTTTCAACTCATTAGAAGATATGTGCACTTACAGGCTTTTTATTGGCTTTTCAAATTCAAGCTCATACATTGGGGCCGATTTATTATATTAGCGAATCATATCCGTATCTGATTGGGATGATTGCAGTCTGCCACCTCAGAGGAGACGAACGAGTTAAGGAGTAGCGGTGTTAACTCCGGTGAGCCAGAAGTCTCGCGCGGAATAAGCAGCATAATCTGCTTTATAAATCGGCCCCTATGTATTAATTTCAACCAATCAGAAAACCATATGTGTTAAAAGCCTTATTCTATCATTTTCATCTACCTAACCCACTACCTTATAAGGCTTCATCACTACCTTTAGCAGAGCTTTCAAGTCACAATGGGAGAGGGTGTGACCCACTATTTTAGATCTGTTCTCCAGATCAGTGTTTTTCAACCAGTGTGCCGTGGCACACTAGTGTGCCGTGAGAGATCCTCAGGTGTGCCGCGGCAGACTGACAACAGTGTGACATATTTTTAAAATTTTGTTTGTTTTTTATTTTGGGACGTTTTTTTATTTTGAGTGAGATGATGACAGAGGGTAACAGCGCAGCGGCAGCTCTCTTCCCCGACCCGTGTTCACACTTGGAAGGAACCCCCACCCACCACAACACTTGCCTAGTGCCGGCTCTACACGCTGCAACACTTCAATTCCCCATGAATGCTGGCGCAGCTTTGCTCCTCCTCCAGAACAGTTCCAGCCAGCAGGAGGTTTCCCTCTTTCAAATTTTGAAATATTGGGAGGTATGTGACAGGCTCATCAGGCACATTTACAGCCATGACATATTGACATTCATTCACATCATCATTATGATTGTTTGTGAATGAATGTCAATATGTCATGTATAGTTTGTAGGAGGCATGGCATGGCATGACAGCATATTACAGTGTGTGTGTGTGTGTGTGTGTGTGTGTGTGTGTGTGTATATATATATGCTGTATTAGGCTACAATGTGTTATTTTGTAAAATTTTGGGATGGTGGTGTGCCGCAGGATTTTTTAATGTAAAAATGTGTGCCACGGCAAAAAAAAAGTTGAAAATCACTGCTCCAGATCACACTATGGGGTCAATTTATCAAACTCCGTATGGAGCTTGATGCCCCGTGTCTAAAGACCGCTGCTCCATAACCTGTCCGCCTGCTCTGAGGCGGCGGTCAGAAATCAACCTGATCGGATACGATCGGGTTGATTAACACCCCCTGCTAGCGGCCGATTGTCCGCGAATCTGCAGGGGGCGGTATTGCACCAGCAGTTCACAAGAACTGCTGGTGCAATGATGTCTATGTGCAGCGGACATGATACGCTACATTGTATCATGTCCGCTCGCACATTAGTAAATTGACCCCTATGGATCAGTAAATTTACCCTGGTAAGAGAGAAAATCAGATTGTGCTTAACTCTTCCAGTGTGTTCTTCACTCATTTATAACAATATTGTTCTGTTACATTAAAATCACTAAAATGTTAAGGAAATTGTTAAATCACTTAACAAAAGTAGATTTAGTAAATTGTATTCTGCTTATATAGAATCATCCCATTTTCTAAAATAAGATACATGTATAAAAATCAGATAAATGCAAACTAGATAGTATAATACATTTGAATTCTTACAGTGGGGCTATGCAACGTTTGCTAATATATATATATATATACAATATATAATAGGTACTTTGAGAGATAATTAATACAATTTTAAAAGAAAAATACAAAGGTTTATTTACTAATAACAATATATACGTAAAAAATGCTCCTGGATAATTTTTCAAAAAGTTATTGAGCAAAAGAAAAAAAAAATCTGTTAAATAAAAATCATCTTCGTCTATTATTCAAAATATATATATATATATAGTATTTTTGTATATTATAATAGATTTCTTCATGTTACCTACACACAGGAACAAACTCAAACATGTAGCTGGAGGAAAGAATCAACAATGTTGTGTTTATTGTTCTTTAACATAAAACCAGTACTAAGCTTATGTAAAAGGTTGTTCTGGTAGGAAGTAATAACAGAGGTGTGTGGGTGGCCCATATCGGGAGGGAGGGGCGGCTCCCAACACTACATCAAATAGGGGAGAAGGAGAAATGGGTCCCTACACTACAGATTTTTTTTTAAAAAAAAGGTGATTTCTTAGAGGCAAAAAATCTGACTGGTTGCCAATAACAAAAATGGCAGAGGACTGTGGGAGGGAGAAGGGTTATTGAGCTGTTTAGGGTGCATAGGTAGGGATCAGGGATGTGGGAGGTATAAGGTGCGGAGTAATCCCTACATCATATCAAATATTACCCTTAACAGCTAACTGATTAACACCTTTGCTGCCAGGAATTTCAGAAGTGCTCAGCTGCAATTAGAGACCTTCTAATTACCAAAAATCAATCGCCTAGATTACGAGTTTTGTGATAAAGTTAACAGGTCCTAACGCTGCTTTTCTATGCCCGCTGGTATTACGAGTCTTGCAGGTATAGGTGTACCGCACACTTTTTTGGCCTTACCGCAAACCAACTTACGTAAATTTTGTAAATGCTTTTTTCTATGGGACTTCCATAGTGCTGGTATTACGAGTTTGTCATGGGAGGCCAAAAAGTGAGCGGTACAGCCTCTACCAACAAGATTCCTAACGCATTTTAAAGTCAGAAGTTATGAGTTTTACGCTACAAAGCTGTAGCATAAAACTCAGCTTTGTAGCGTAAACTAGAATTCTATCAGCCAATCGGAAATCTAAGTGATGCCATCTTGGATGACGTCACTTAAAGAGATATTCATTCCAAAGAAGACGTCGATTGAAGAGGATGCTACGCACCGGATGTCTTGAAGATGGAGTCGCTCCGTGTCGGAAGGATGAAGATAGAAGATGCCTTCTGGAAGAAGACTTCTGCCCGTCTGGAGGACCACTTCTGCCGGCTTCGTTGAGGACATCTTGCCGCTTGGATGAAGACTTCTCCCGGTAAGTGAATCTTCAGGGGTTAGTGTTAGGATTTTTTAAGGGTGTATTGGGTGGGTTTTATTTTTAGGTTAGGGATTTGGGCAGCAATAGAGCTAAATGTCATTTTAAGGGCAGTGCCCATCCAAATGCCCTTTTCAGGGCAATGGGGAGCTTAGGTTTTTTTAGTTAGGGTTTTATTTGGGGGGTTGGTTGTGAGGGTGGTGGGTTTTACTGTTGGGGGCAATTTGTATTTTTTATTTACAGGTAAAAGAGCTGATTTCTTTGGGGCAATGCCCCGCAAAAGGCCCTTTTAAGGGTTATTCATAATTTAGAATAGGGTAGGGCATTTTTTTATTTTGGGGGGCTATATTATTTTTATAGGGCTCTTAGATTAGGTGTAATTAGTTTAAATATCTTGTAATTTGTTTTTTATTTTCTATAATGTAGTGTTTGTTTTTTGTAATTTAGCTAATTGTATTTAATTTATTTAATTGTATTTAATTTAGGGAATTTATTTAATTGTAGTGTAGTGTTAGGTGTTAGTGTAACTTATGTTAGATTTTATTTTACAGGTAAATTTGTATTTATTTTAGCTAGGTAGTTATTAAATAGTTAATAACTATTTAGTAACTATTCTACCTAGTTAAAATAAATACAAACTTGCCTGTAAAATAAAAATAAACCCTAAGATAGCTACAATGTAACTATAAGTTATATTGTAGCTAGCTTAGGGTTTATTTTACAGTTAAATATTTAGTTTTAAATAGGAATTATTTTGTTAATGATAGGAATTTGTATTTATATTTATTTAAATTCTATTTAAGTTAGGGTGTGTTAGGGTTAGGGTTAGACTTAGGTTTAGGGGTTAATAAATTTAGAATAGTGGCGGCAACGTTGGGGGCAGCAGATTAGGGGTTAATAAATGTAGGTAGGTTGTGGAGACATTGGGGGAGGGAGATTAGGGGTTAATAAATATAATGTAGGTGTCGGCGATGTTGGGGGCAGCAGATTAGGGGTTAATAAGTATAATGTAGGTGGCGGCGATGTCCGGAGCGGCAGATTAGGGGTTAATAAGTATAATGTAGGTTTCGGTGATGTCGGGGAGGCATATTAGGGGTTAATAAGTGTAAGATTAGGGGTGTTTAGACTCGGGGTTCATGTTAGGGTGTTCCCCATAGGAATCAATGGGGCTGCGTTTCTGAGTTTTACGCTGCTTTTTGGCAGGTGTTAGACTTTTTCTCAGCCTGTTCTCCCCATTGATGTCTATGGTGAAATCGTGCACAAGCATGTATAACCAGCTCACCGCTCACTTAAGCAGCGCTGGTATTGGAGTGCAGTGTGGAGCTCAATTTTGCTATACGCACACTTCTTGTCTTTTAACGCCGAGTTCCCAGCGCTGCAGGGAAGTGAGCAGTGAGAAAAAACTGCACGTTATCACCGCACAGCTCATAACACAAGACTCGTAATCTACCCGTAAGTCTTATGACTGCATATGTTGTGTATAAATAATTTCAGTGAGAAACCCAACATTTGTGATTTTTTTTTTAATATTAACACACTTGACGGCCAAATGCTAGCATGGAAAATACCAAAATGGGCCTAGATCAATACTATGGGTTTTCTGTTTTAAAATATATATATAGTTTTGTGGGTCAATTTTGAGAATTTGGGAAGTTCTGCTATAACAAATGAGGGTTAGCCCATTCCATAATTTTAGACATAACTGCAGAAAAATAGCTTTAATTGATCGAAAATAATTTTAAAAATCTATATATATTTGGTCTTAGCTGAATCAGGGCTTGCTAATGAACAAATCTGATTTTTTTTCTACAGTTAGAAAACTACAAGTTTTTCTGAAATGTGAAGCTAGTATCATCCACTGAAAGCTCTCTTTATGCTCAAATGTATATAGTTTTCATAGCTAGATCAAAAAAACAAAGGCCTCTAGTTATCAAGCCGTCGACCGAAAATACGCTGGAATTCCGCTGATTCGCCTTAGTTGTCATTCAACCCCTACTGCCCGGCAAAAGTAGAATATAGTGACGTAACCTACGATCCGCCGGACTCAGTCCGACACAGATTGATGGTTACGTCACTACAGATGTTCTGAACGCAAGTTCGGCACAATCTGACTACTTTTGGTAGTTATCAAACTACTACCAGGTACACTCGGCACTATTCCAGCCCAGCATACCTGGATTTCAATGGGAGTCTGACCATAGCGAAAGCTCATGTTCGCTGCTGCCCGATATCCCATTGATTCCTATGGGAGATGTCTGCACCCTAACATGTACCCCGAGTCTAAACACCCCTAATCTGCCCCCCCTACACAGCCGCAACTAAATAAATTTATTACCCCCTAAACCACCGCTCCCGGACCCCGCTGCAACTATATTAAACATGTTAACCCCTAAACCGCCACTCCCTGACCCCGCTGCCACCTACAGTATACATATTAACCCCTAATCTGCCGCCCCCTATACCGCCGCCACCTACATAAACTTATTAACCCCTATCCTGCGGATCCCGGACCCTGCCGCAACTAAATAAATTGCAGATTGACTGATTGGATCAGCCAATCGGATTGAACTTCAATCTGATTGGCTGATTGAATCAGCCAATCAGATTTTTGCTACCTTAATTCCGATTGGCTGATAGAATCCTATCAGCCAATCAGAATTCGAGGGATGCCATCTTGGCTGACGTCCTTAAAAGGAACCTTCATTTGTCGTTCAGTCGTCGGTTGAAGAGGATGGCTCCGCGTCGGCTCCTTTGAAGATTGCTCCGCTCCGGATGGATGAAGATCGAAGACGCCGCCTGGATGAAGGACCGCCTCTGCGCACCTTGGATGAAGATTTCGGCTTGGGTGAAGACGGCTCAAGGTAGGATGATCTTCAGGGGGTTAGCGTTAGTTTTTTTTTAAGGGGGGTTTGGGTGGCTTAGAGTAGGGGTATGTGGGTGGTGGGTTTTAATGTTGGGGGGGGTTGTATTTTTTTTACAGGTAAAAGAGCTGATTACTTTGGGGCAATGCCCCGCAAAAAGCCCTTTTAAGGGCTGGTAAAAGAGCTGGTTACTTGGTAATTTAGAATAGGGTAGGGCATTTTTTTATTTTGGGGGGCTATATTATTTTATTAGGGGACTTAGATTAGGTGTAATTAGTTTAAACTTCTTGTAATTCTTTTTTATTTTCTGTAATTTAGTGTTTGTTTGTTTTTGTACTATAGTTTATTTTATTTAATTTTATTTAATTTTAGGTAATTGTAGGTAATTTATTTACTTTATTTAATGATAGTGTAGTGTTAGGTTTAATTGTAACTTAGGTTAGGATTTATTTTACGGGTAATTTTGTACTTATTTTAGCTAGTTAGTTATTAAATAGTTAATAACTATTTAATAACTATTGTACCTAGTTAAAATAAATACAAAGTTGCCTGTAAAATAAAAATAAATCCTAAAATAGCTACAATATAATTATTAGTTATATTGTAGCTATCTTAGGGTTTATTTTACAGGTAAGTATTTAGTTTTAAATAGGAATAATTTAGTTAATACGAGTAATATTATTTAGATTTATTAAATTAATATTTAAGTTAGGGGGGTTAGGGTTAGTGTTAGACTAATTAGGTTTAACTAGGTTTATGGGTTAATAATTTTAATATAGGTGGCGGCGGTATAGGGGGGCAGGATAGGGGTTAATAACTTTAACCCCTTAAGGACCAGCGACGTACCCTGTATGTCGCTGGCCTTTTTTTGGGACTTGATTGTTTTATAGCGCGGTCTTGCCACCAGCGTTGAGACTACTCTATTCCACAAAGCCTGCTGGAGGGAGGGAATTAATAGTGTGTTCTTGCTAGACTTGTGCTATTATGTCCTGAAAAAACCCTTAACGACCAGTGACATACAGGGTACATTGTGGTCATTAAGGGGTTAATATAGGTGGCGGCGGGGTCCGGGAGCGGCGGTTTAGGGGTTAAACATTTAATTTAGTTGCGGCGGGGTCCGGGAGCGGCGGTTTAGGGGTTAATGAGTTTAATGTAGGTTGTGGTGGTGTAGTGGGGAGCAGGATAGGGGTTAATAACTTTAATATAGGTGGTGGTGGGCTCCGGGTGCGGCGGTTTAGGGGTTAAACAATTTATATATTTGCGGCGGGGTCCGGGATCCACAGGATAGGGGTTAATAACTTGAATATAGGTGGCGGAGGTGTAGTGGGTGGCAGGATAGGGGTTAATAGGTATAATGTAGGTGGCGGCGGGGTCCGGGAGTGGCGGTTTAGGGGTTAATACATTTATTATAGTTGCGGCGGGGTCCAGGAGCAGCGGTTTAGGGGGTAATAACTTTATTTAGTTGTGGGGGGCTCCGGGAGCGGCGGTTTAGGGGGTTAAACAGTATAGTTTAGTGTGGGTGCTTAGTGACAGGCTATCAAAAAAGCTGCGAAGAAGCCGGTGAGCAGCGAGATCGATGACTGTTAGTTAACAACAGTCCGCTGCTCATCGCTCCGTACTTGGTGCGCCGCTTCTTGACAGCTTTTTTGATAACTTTGTCGAATGTATTCAGGTCCGCGGCGGCGATGGTAGGCGAGCTTAGGTGAGCGTATTGGGCCAGCGAATGCAGGAAAGTAGACGGCTTCATACATAGAGGCCAAAGCCTCTATTTCTGTTTAAATGGAGTAATAGCAAGAATGCTAAAAATTCTCTGGTACTTTGGGCAAATTTTAAAGTAATAAATAAATAAAAGGGGTTAAATGAGATTCCTATTGGAAATTGCTTCACCATTCTGTCTTGTTTTTCACAACCAAGATCTTTTGTATGGATTGTAATAGAAAACAGAAGTCTCAAAAAATAGTGGTTTGAAAAACTGGGATTTACAATAAATAGAATATAGTGTCACCATCTTCTTACAGAAATAAAAATTTAGCAAAGACAAACCTTGTTTTGGACAGTGAGGTTTCTATTTTTCGTGATATTTTGGATCTTTGCGGTTTCACTATTTACATTATAAGAACTGTTAAAATCCAAATATAAAAGATTATGGGCTTGATTAACAGTTGCGCAAGCGATATCTGTTTTTTGCACAAGCCGGAAAGAGCACTTGTATTAAAAGGTAAAAGTCAATGAGATCACAAGAGCACAATCTCATTTTACGATTGTAGGGTTAGCACGACTGAAACCCTCTCGTAAAGGGTAGAGTGTTAAAAAAGTTGCACTAAACACAGCATTAATACATTCAGCTAGATTACGAGTCTTGCGTTAGGGTTAAAAAGCAGCGTTGAGAGGTCCCAACACTGCTTTTTTCCTACCACTGGTATTACGAGTCTTGCAGGTACAGGTGTACCGCTCACTTTTTTTCCGCGACTCGAACATACCACGAATCCACTTACGTCAATTGCGTATCCCATATTTTCAATGGGACTTGCATAGCGCCGGTATTACGAGTCTTGGAAAAAGTGAGTGGTACACCCTCTCCTGTCAAGACTCGTACCGCATTTAAAAGTCAGTAGTAAAGAGTTTTATGGGCTAACGGCGTAACATAAAACTCTTAACTAAAGTGCTAAAAAGTACACCAACACCCATAAACTACCTATTAACCCCTAAACCGAGGCCCCCCCACATCGCAAACACTTAAATAAAAATTTTAACCCCTAATCTGCCGACCCGACATCGCCGTATATTTAATAAATATATTAACCCCTAAACCGCCGCACTCCCGCCTCGCAAACACTACTAAATTTTATTAACCCCTAATCTGCCGTCCCTAACATCGCCACAACCTACCTACATTTATTAACCCCTAATCTTCCGGCCCCAACGTCGCCGCAACTATATTAAATGTATTAACCCCTAAATCTAAGTCTAACCCTAACACCCCCTAACTTAAATATAATTTAAATAAATCTAAATAAAATTACTACAATTAAATAAATTATTCCTATTTAAAACTAAATATCTGTAAAATAAACCCTAAGCTAGCTACAGCATAACTAATAGTTACATTGTATCTAGCTTAGGGTTTATTTTTATTTTACAGGCAGGTTTGTATTTATTTTAACTAGGTACAATAGTTATTAAATAGTTATTAACTATTTAATAACTACCTAGCTAAAATAAAGACAAATTTACCTGTAAAATAAAACCTAACCTAAGTTACAATTACACCTAACGCTACACTATAATTAAATTAATTCCCTACACTAACTACAATTAAATACAATTATCTAAATTACGAAGAAAAAAACCCAACACTAAATTACAGAAAATAATAAAATATTTAATTTTTTTTAAAAATAATTACACCTAATTTAATCCCCCTAATAAAATAAAAAAGCCCCCCAAAATAATAAAAATCCCTACCCTACACTAAATTACAAATAGCCCTTAAAAGGGCTTTTTGCGCGGCATTGCCCCAAATTAATCAGCTCTTTTACCTGTAAAAAAAATACAATACCCCCCAACATTACAACCCACCACCAACACACCCAACCCTACTCTAAAACCCACCCAATCCCCCCTTAATAAAACCTAACACTAACCCCTTGAAGATCACCCTACCTTGAGATGTCTTCACCCAACCGGGCAGAAGTCTTCATCGAAGCTGGGAAGAAGAGGTCCTCCAGACGGGCAGAAGTCTTCATCCAGGCGGCATCTTCTATCTTCATCCATCCGGAGCCGAGCGGGTCCATCTTCAAGAAATCCGATGCAGAGCATCCTCTTCTGTCTTGATCCAACAACTAAATGACGGTACCTTTAAGTGACGTCATCCAAGATGGCATCCCTTCAATTCCGATTGGCTGATAGAATTCTATCAGCCAATCGGAACTAAGGTAGAAAAAATCCTATTGGCTGATGCAATCAGCCAATAGGATTGAGCTCGCATTCTATTGGCTGATTGGAACTATTGGCTGATTGGAATTAAAGTAGAAAAAATCTTGGATGATGTCACTTAAAGGTACCGTCATTTAGTTGTTGAATCAAGACAGAAGAGGATGCTCCGCGTCGGATGTCTTGAAGATGGTCACGCTCCGCTCCGGATGGATGAAGATAGAAGATGCCGCCTGGATGAAGACTTCTGCCCGTCTGGAGGACCTCTTCTTCCCGGCTTCGATGAAGACTTCTGCCCGTCTGGAGGACCACTTCTGCCCGGTTGGGTGAAGACGTATCAAGGTAGGGTGATCTTCAAGGGGTTAGTGTTAGGTTTTATTAAGGGGGGATTGGGTGGGTTTTAGAGTAGGGTTGGGTGTGTGGGTGGTGGGTTGTAATGTTGGGGGGTATTGTATTTTTTTTTACAGGTAAAAGAGCTGATTACTTTGGGGCAATTCCCAGCAAAAAGCCCTTTTAAGGGCTATTTGTAATTTAATGTAGGGTATGGCTTTTTATTATTTTGGGGGGCTTTTTTATTTTATTAGGGGGATTTTTTTCGTAATTTAGATAATTGTATTTAATTGTATTTAATTGTAGTTAGTGTAGGGACTTAATTTAATTATAGTGTAGTGTTAGATGTAATTGTAACTTAGTTTAGGATTTATTTTACAGGTAAATTTGTCTTTATTTTAGCTAGGTAGTTATTAAATAGTTAATAACTATTTAATAACTATTGTACCTAGTTAAAATAAATACAAAGTTGTCTGTAAAATAAAAATAAACCCTAAGCTAGCTACAATGTAACTATTAGTAAGTATTTAGTTTTTATTAGTTTTTTATTAGGGGGATTTTTTTCGTAATTTAGATAATTGTATTTAATTGTATTTAATTGTAGTTAGTGTAGGGACTTAAATTAATTATAGTGTAGTGTTAGATGTAATTGTAACTTAGGTTAGGATTTATTTTACAGGTAAATTTGTCTTTATTTTAGCTAGGTAATTATTAAATAGTTAATAACTATTTAATAACTATTGTACCTAGTTAAAATAAATACAAAGTTGTCTGTAAAATAAAAATAAACCCTAAGCTAGCTACAATGTAACTATTAGTAAGTATTTAGTTTTAAATAGGAATTATTTATTTAATTGTAGTAATTTTATTTTGATTTTTTTAAAATTATATTTAAGTTGGGGGGGTTAGGGTTAGACTTAGGTTTAGGGGTTAAAAACTTTAATATAGTGGCAGCGAGGGGTTAATAATTGTAGTTAGGTTGCGGCGACATTGAGGGCTACAGATTAGGGTTCAATAAATAGTATGTAGGTGTCGGCGATGTTGGGGGCAGCAGATTAGGGGTTCATAAGTATAATGTAGGTATATTGTAGGTGATGGCGGTGTCCGGAGCAGCAGATTAGGGGTTAATAATATAATGCAGGTGGCAGCGATGTCGGGTGCGGCGGATTAGGGGTTAATAAGTGTAAGATTAGGGGTGTTTAGACTCCTGGTTCATGTTAGGGTGTGAGGTGTAGACATAAAAAGTATTTCCCCATAGGAATCAATGGGGTGGCGTTAGGAGCTGAACGCTGCTTTTTTGCAGGTGTTAGGTTTTTTTTTCAGCCGAATCTGCCCCATTGATTCCTATGGGGAAATCATGCACAAGAACGTTTTGCTAGCTCACCGCTACCGTAAGCAGCACTGGTATTGAGGTGAGATGTGGAGCTACATTTTGCTCTCCGCTCACTTTTCTGCGGCTAACGCCGGGTTTGTAAAAACCCGTAATGCCAGCATTGTTTGTAGGTAAGCGGTGAGCTGAAACTGCTCGTTAGCCCCGCAAGCCTTACCGACAAAAACTTGTAATCTAGCCGATTGTAAATTACAGTTACACTCAAACACTATCTGATGAAAAAAAGTAATTATTAGCTTTAAAACAAACTGTATATATATATATTTATTGAGTGATTTAAAAAAAAAAAAAAAAAGACATTGATTTGAGTAATTTACTGTTGATGTTGTGTTTGCTAGAGAGTGCAGGGTTATTCTTTTGTTTTATCTGGATATTCTGTACTTTTATATAGTACTTTAAATAATATATCATAAAATAATATTTTTAGTCCCAAGAGTTTGGATCCCAAAGTGTTTGCTTTTACTTGTTTCCCTCTGAGTTATCTTTATATATGTGATGAGAAATAATGAGGATATTTATATTGAAAATAGAGTTTTATTATAGTGGGGTTATATATTTTATTCATGTAATGAATAGGCATTTCCACTTCACAATGTGTGAATGACTTCACACTGGTTTGTTATATATCTAGGTATTTTTATAATCTTTTGTTTGTATTCAGTTGGTTTAAATGTATTTTGGTTTAAATAAAGAGAAAAAACAACAACATCAATTGTGTACTGGGCGTTGCTTTAAATGCACTGTATTTACTTTAATGTGCTTCTTTAGCTGTGAGATTATTGCAAAACCTCAAAATAGAATATTCCCTCTAGTCTATTTTTTCCTGATGCATGATTTGTTGTTGTGTGCAAAATGTAAGCCATATACTATAAGCACTCTTAATTTGATTTGTCATTTTATTAAAATGTTGCAATGCTTCAAGTAGCTTTTCTAATAAATAAATGAATTAATAAATAAATAAATATATGAACAGATAAATAAATAAATAAAAAAAATGTATGGATACATTTGTAATAAATTGTACCTCCTAATGTGTGTGCCAATCTGCAAAATCTTATGCTTGTGGGTATGTACAAATTGTAAATGGGCTTGAGTGGTCCTCATAGCCAATACAATCTAATCATCTTTATTGGAACTTGAAAAATAAAGAAATAAAGAAAAGCAGGCAATTGCTGACATGAGGGGACTAGCACCCGCCAAAGACTGGACTGACTGCAAAACAGGCCAGGCCCGCCACCCCTCACACCAATCCTGCCAAAGCCTCTTGGATCCCCAAGATAAAAAGCTTCAATCCAAAAATATTAAGATGTACCCCATCCTTCAAATAAAATTCTCCATTGCCGACATCCTCCAAATCCCTGTGTTGAACCACAAACCCTCCTATCCTCCTCATAAAGGCTTCAACCAGTTTGTTAACCTTCATTCTACTATTATTGAGTGTATCATGATTCAATGCTTCCCACCAGACTAACCTTGGAACAATAGTCAAGTTGGGAAAAACCACCAACAACCTTGTAGATCCCTCTTAATTCTCCTCACCAATTCCCTCTGCGGCAAAAAAACAATATCATTGCCCCCCACGTGAACCACCAAAACATCGGGAGGGCGAAACTGTTTTGCGTAATCAACCACCAACAGCAGCATTTGATCCCATCTGAGACCCCTGACTCCAAACCATTTCACCTACAACAAGATAAACAAACCATTAAAACTTAAACTCTCAAATGAGGATGCACATACAAATGAAACCTGGAAGTAATCCACCTTCCCACACCCTTTATACCCTCTTTACTCAGATCCAACCTAGCAGCTCCAGTGGCTACACCAATGATGAATGAATGCGCACCAAATTCTCCCGGGTTTAAACCCAACTTCCCCAGGTCCTTTGCCAACACTGCCTGAAATTAAAATTGAGACAACATCCTACCATCCTCATGTATCCACAATTAACCCCCAACCTTGGGCCTTAACTGCAAAAAACTACTCAGGGCACCACAGGGGCAAGCCTGAGCCCCTGACGGGAATAACATCACAGGCCTCCATTTTCCCAATTGGTCAGTTTTAGATTTTCTGAGATAGATGGATACTTGCGAGTCCGTAACCTCCATGTCTCGAACACCCAACCCCCTTGAGACCATTTGTTACTACTGACCAATTTGGAAATTTGAAACGCCCTAAAAAAGGCCAAAGCAAAAGCGGTCATGAACAGGGAGATCTCTTATCCGGGTACACATACTACCGGCAACACCTCCAGCAACCTAACCAACAAAGAAAAAGAAACAGGATGCAGTCCATACTTTGAACGCCCGGCCCCCTTTTTTATAACTTTAACAATTTGTCTAACTAAATTATTTAGTCAAATCTAAGAAATTTAATAATATAAAATGGAAAGCTGCTAACTTTTAATCCACCATGAATGGAGACAAACCGGAGCTTCCCCACCTCCACAACCACTGTAACAACACTCCTACACATGCCTCATCGTCATCCGCAATGTCCCGACTAGAAAGTTAGTATTCCCACTCTGACCAGACGTTAGCATAAGAGGACCATGTACTGTGCTCTAAGGAGGACCTCACAAGACTTGCTAGTCCTCCGTGTCAAGGCTCCACAACCACAGCGGGAAGGTTCTCCCCACTCTGTCTGCTTGAGGGCGCCAGCTCCCAAAAGCGATGCCACTGAAATCGAGAAAGGGAATATGTTTTGCCCTTACCATTGCATTCAAATGCAGGCACTGCAGCACAAACACCCTTAACAAACTGATGACAGAAGGAGAAGAGGCAGTTAAGGTGTTAACTGCCGTTACTACCCCTTTGTTGTCTGCGTGGAACAAAACTGACCTATTTTGAAAATTATCAGCGCACACGTTCATAGCCACAAGCACAGGAAACAATTCCAAAAATACCAGGTTTTTTACCAGACCAGCCTCCTTCCATGAATTCAGCCACTCTGCCATGCACCATTTGTTCTTAGAACCTATACTTCCTGCCACATCAGTAGTTAGCCCCAATTCCTCACACGTAATTCTGGGTGCCTGAATCAATGCTGCCCCATTAAAACTGACAAGAAAGTCCGACCAAATCACTTTTAATCTCCGTCGAAAGTCGAATAAAATTATTCGGGCTAGAACCTATACTTCCTGCCACATCAGTAGTTTGCCCCAATTCCTCACATGTAATTCTGGGTGCCTGAATCAATGCTGCCCCATTATAACTGACAAGAAAGTCCGACCAAATAACTTTTAAACTCTGTCAAAAGTCAAATAAAATTATTTGGGCCATTTCACACCGGCCGTCGCCAAATCCAAATGCTTACAGAAAATTCCTGCAACATCAGTAGTTAGCCCCAATTCCTCACACGTAATTCTGGGTGCCTGAATCAATGCTGCCCCATTAAAACTGACAAGAAAGTCCAACCAAATCACTTTTAATCTCCGTCGAAAGTCGAATAAAATTATTCGAGCTAGAACCTATACTTCCTGCCACATCAGTAGTTAGCCCCAATTCCTCACACGTAATTCTGGGTGCCTGAATCAATGCTGCCCCATTAAAACTGACAAGAAAGTCCGACCAAATCACTTCTAAACTCCATCGAAAGTCGAATAAAATTATTTGAGCCGTTTCACACCGGCCGTCGCCAATGCCAAATGCTTACAGAAAATTCCTGCAACATCAGTAGTTAGCCCCAATTCCTCACACATAATTCTGGGTGCCTGAATCAATGCTGCCCCATTAAAACTGACAAGAAAGTCCGACCAAATCACTTTTAATCTCCGTCGAAAGTCGAATAAAATTATTCGGGCTAGAACCTATACTTCCTGCCACATCAGTAGTTTGCCCCAATTCCTCACATGTAATTCTGGGTGCCTGAATCAATGCTGCCCCATTATAACTGACAAGAAAGTCCGACCAAATAACTTTTAAACTCTGTCAAAAGTCAAATAAAATTATTCGGGCCATTTCACACCGGCCGTCGCCAATGCCAAATGCTTACAGAAAATTCCTGCAACATCAGTAGTTAGCCCCAATTCCTCACACGTAATTCTGGGTGCCTGAATCAATGCTGCCCCATTAAAACTGACAAGAAAGTCCAACCAAATCACTTTTAATCTCTGTCGAAAGTCGAATAAAATTATTCGAGCTAGAACCTATACTTCCTGCCACATCAGTAGTTAGCCCCAATTCCTCACATGTAATTCTGGGTGCCTGAATCAATGCTGCCCCATTAAAACTGACAAGAAAGTCCGACCAAATCACTTCTAAACTCCATCGAAAGCCGAATAAAATTATTTGAGCCGTTTCACACCGGCCGTCGCCAATGCCAAATGCTTATAGAAAATTCTCTAGATGGGAATAATGTGGCAGGCAAAGTTAAGTTTCCCTAACAAAGACTGCAGATCCCTTAGAGTCACTTTCTTGGATTCCAAGAAAGACACAATCCCTCTTTGTAAATCCAGAACATTGCTCTCAGGAAGTCTGCATTCCATTTTGTCGGAATCAATCAAGATTCCTAAAAAACTGAGTACTGTAGATAGACCCTCCGATTTATCTACAGCTATAGGCACTCCAAAATCCCTTGCGCTGCTATAGAAGACATCTCTGAGACTTACACACACTAGGGAATCAGCAGGCCCGACGAACAAAAAATCGTCCAAGTAGTAGACCACAGAGAAAAATCGGATACTTCACACACGGCCCATTCCAAGAATGAGTTAAATCTCTCAAACAGTGAACAAGAGATGGAACATCCCATTGGGAGACATAAGTCCATGTAGGAAGCCCCATAAAAGAAACACCACAGCAACTTGTGCGAAACTGGATGCATGGGCATCAGGCGAAAAGCAGCCTCTATGTCAACCTCAGCCAATAAAGCATGCCTCCCCACATTTCTAACTAAAGCCACCGCCTAGTCAATGAAGCATATTTTATGGACGCCAATTCAGCGGGGATGCCGTCATTCACTGACTTCCCTTCGCGATACGAAAGATGGTGAATCATCCGAAACATCCCTGTATCCCGTTTAGGGACCACACCCAAGGGGGAGATACGCAATCCTGCTATAGGGGGGAAGGTAAAGGGCTCGCCATGTGAAGTAAGTCAATTTCTTTAGTAATCTTTTCTCTTACCACTTGAGGCCATTCCCTGGCCGATTTCAAGTTCCCCAAAAAAAGATCCGAACTCCCTACTGATGGAATAACAAACCTGTAAATGAAACCATGAAAAAGCATGGCTCCCCTATCCATAAAACCCCTCCTACTGCTGTAACGGCCTAGCCAAAGCTCAATCCTTTCCACCTTGATTGGAGTTCTTCCCTATGTCAAACCAATCTAGCCTACTAGGCAGTTTACCTTTTGTCAAACACTAGGTCTGCAACCACAGCAGGAGCACTCATGATGAAATTTGCACGAGGTACCCCACTTGCATTGGCCCTCGTTAAAAGCAAAACAGAAACCTTTTTTAAAGGGGGCAGACGAACCGGTAGTTGCCGATCCGCAGGCGGATATTACTTTCAGTCAAAGCCCCATATCTCTGTCGTCCCACTTCATATCTGGTTTAACAACTAGCTGCTGACAAAATGCTCACCATACCTCCACCAGGCCATCTCCTTGTAAGTATGCTGGAGCCAACTGGTGAAGGTCTTGGGGAGTTTTCTATAGCACTTTTTGCGCTCATCCTCCTCCTTTTTGAAGTCCTCGGTAGTTTAAAAGATTGTTCCAAGGGCAACAAGGAAAATAGTTCAATTTAATCCTGCTTCCATATTTTTTCTTTGGTTTCTCTTGCCAAATGCAACCCCAATGGACCAATCAAGCAGAGACACGATCTGGACATAGCCGTGTATGCTACTCTCAATTTTGGTTCTTCTTCAGATTTTTCACCCCCACTGGACTAAAGGGTCACCTGGCTCAATGGGGCCAGGAGTTCACTCCCTTCAGCCACAACCTGCCTGTCTGTACACTGTTTTGCAATACCAGCCACCATATCGGGCATGTGGACCATCCCAGCCAGAGGCATCCACGCTCTGGTGGCAGGGGGAGTAGGGGCCGAAGCTACCACGGATGACTCAACCTTCCTAATCAATTCTCTAAGTCCCTTAACCCTCTAAGTCCTGAGTCACTAACAGGCATTCCACTACACACACCCCTTCCCAACCCCTCACAATGTACCATTGGGATTTGCTTACCTGCAGCCACTGCAAAATCAGTCTCCCTCCCAGGAGCCAATTGCTCCCGATCTGTCCCTTTGGAGCTCAGGTCTATCCCCAAAGTCCATGAAGGCACCTGCAAAATATTAGTTTGTGATTTATCCTCAGAAAAAAACAAAACCTCGCCCTGGACCCATCATGTGGGATGGACCATTGCAGCAGCTGAGCACCCTCTAGACCTCTGTTTAGCAGCAGTGCATGCCCTCATGGATGACACAACCACCCCGCCTCTCATTATAGCACTGCCTCTACCTCTAAACTCCATTCTCCCCACTGAAACCTCAGCGTTCATAAAGTTTACCTGTCTAACTCTCCTAGTTGGCTCCATCTCCCCTTCAAAGCTCACCTCCCATAGCCTTGCTGGAGTGCTCACACCTACCACACCAGCCGACAATTCGGCTATCCCTAAATCAGTGCCGTCATCAGGGTTCAAGCGGATCGACTCCGTCCAGGAATCTGCCAGACGGAAGGCTTCAGCCTCCATCCCGTCTAGTTGCTTGTGGATCCGTATCCAGCTTGTTGCGCACCAGACAGATCTTTGGAAGAAGACTGCTGATTATACAAGCTATTGAAAACCCTCTCCTTCACTTCAGGATAACCCCGTAATGACTGGTCTCTAGACCTCGCTTGCTGACCAGGCATGCTCCACAATTGTCTTACTCTGGGCCCCTTACCCATTAACTGTGGGGAATGGGGATAACCTATTCCCCAACCTGTATTTGGGAGAGCTCCGCCCCCTTATGCCCCTCCTAGTCTGGCCTTTAACCCTAGAAGTACCAGAACGTGTAAATAGGGATCTAACTCTAGGCCTACTCCACCTAAAAATCCCAGAACTTGAACGAAACCTCCCATAACCACTTCTGTAGGGCAACTGAGCCTTAGAATGGGAGGCCTCAAACTGGAACATGGTCAAATAGGGACCCCAGGGGTGAAATCTACTCAAATACCATCCCCAGGGGCAGAAACAATCCCTTCCATTGGCCAGCAGCATCCAGGTCAATTATATCAACATGGGCCCTAATAGTGGGTGGAATCCTAACCAGGTCCCCAGAGTCACTACCTGCCAAGGTATCAATAGGCCCACTACCCCTTCAGTCTCCATAGAGCCGTGCCAGCACACCCAGACTACCAAAAGCCACCAGAACAGTGTTAGGCCCAAATGGACCATGAAACAGCTCCTGCTCCCAGTCTCACCTGTTCGATGCACCTCTGGTGAAGTATGGATCACAGCCTCAACGACGATGCAGGTTGGCTCCATCTCCTGAATGCCCATGGGCATGCTTCTCTTCAATTATGGCGTCGGCCACTCGTCCGCTCTCAACTCCTCCTAATGGCCCCCTGGCTCAACACTCAGGACTGAGCCTTTCAGGGGGAGTGATCGTCGCATGGGCCGCTGCCTCGATGACTCCTCCTCCAGTTGGGCGGATGGATGATGAGAGGTCAGTATGCCCGCTAGTTGCTCCTGGATCCAAGCGGAATCCCTCTCTTCAACAACCACTCTGAGCTTACTCAAAAGCTCCTCCATCACCCTATCTCACCAGAATGACCAAAATTAAGAAGGAGCTGCTGCTAAAAATGTTGTTGTTAGCAACTTTCTGCCTAACTATTTTATTTTGGCACTAAAATGGCTAACACACCACTGCTTATAAACCCCCTGAACTAAGACCCACCCTGAACTAAGACTCACCCTTCAATCCTTAAAAGGGGGCCTTACTCTTCCCAGGGGTTAAAGGCCCCTTCCCTTACCCTACGCTATGCTACTTCCAGGGGCTGTCCATATGGAAACATAAAAACAACAAAGATTTCATCTCTGATTCTTGACGAATATGAGACAGGAGGCCAAAAACCGTGAAAATTGAAACGGTTTTATATATGCCAAATATACTGTTCTGTATAAAATATAGTTTTTAGAGTTCATTTTTAACTAACTATATATACAGTGTACAATAGTTTTGTATAATTGTATGCAGAAGTAAAAAAAATGTCTATACTTGTTAGCTGCTACATGCATCAAGCAACTGCTAAAGATTTAACAATGTGCGAGCGGACATGATACGAAGTAGCGTATTATGTCACATCGATAAATGCATACGCTGTCGGTATTTATCATTGCACCAGCAGTTCTTGTGAACTGCTGGTGCAATGCCGCCCCCTGCAGATTTGCGGCCAATTGGCCACTAGCAGGGGGTGTCAATCAACCCAATCATATTCGATTTCTGTCCGCGGCCTTAGAGCAGGTGGACAAGTTATGGAGCAGCTTGATAAATATGCCCCTATATCTTATTGAATAGTGTAAACTTGAACTTTTTAACCATACGCTGCCTAAATCTTGTAAACTTTTTGAAGTCTTTCCCTCCTGTTAAATAGCCTTTCTTGCCATTGCCTTTAACCACATGGACCAATCAAAGACATTTTTTCATACATTTGTACGACATTTTTCATTAAAGGGACATTTAACACTAAATAAATAGATAGAATGATGCATTCAAAGAAAAGATTAGTCTGAGAATAACATGTAGTTATATTTTTTAAAGTTGCATTAGCTGTTTAAATATTGACAAAACAAGTGTAAAGTTTTAGGGGTAGAGCGGACATGATTCGCCAACAGCGTTTCTCTGCTGGTGAAATGCTTGTGCAATGCTGCCCCCTGTCGCTAGCAGGGGTCGTCAATCAAACCGATTGGATTGGATCAGGATGATTTCAGTCTGCCACCTAAAAGGTGGAGAAGTTAAGGAGCAGCGGTCTTAAGACCAATGCTACTTAACTTCCGTTTCAGGCGGACCTGAAACGATGGGGCTCCAAAGCAACATCCACTGCTTAATAAATGGAGCCCTTTGTGTCTATTAAACAATGGGAGCTGCCATGTTGTAACTTAGGTTACCTTCTCTGCTGTGGCCAATTAGGGACAGATATAAATAGGTCACTAGAGTGTGCAACCAATGGCCAAGTGGAATATAACAGTGTTCTGCACTTCCATTTCTAACAGGAATTAAAAAGTTCACAATTTCAGAATGGAATTATAGGAGGAGGGGACAAAATAAATAATGAAAGTATATTGCAGAGTTGTTTATATATAAGATTTATAATTTTACATGAACATATCAAAGTGTTTAATGTCCCTTTATTGTTTTCAAATAAATGCAATGAACAACACACAGTTTTTTTTCCAGGTGGGGTTTTGGGAAAAAAAAGGACACTTTTTGTTTCAACACAATCACAACTGCAAGTTTTTCACTGCTTTTATGAGCCAATAATACATTTTTGGCTCACTGAAAAAAACAATATAGTTAAAGGGACAGTAAAGTGAAAATTAAACTTTCATGATTCAGATAGAGTATGCAATTTTAAACAACTTTCCAATTTACTTGTCATCAAATTTGCTTTGTTTTCTTGGTATCTTTTATTGGAGTAAAACTAGGTAGGCTCATAAGAGCTCAGGAGTGTGCATGTGTCTTTAGTACTCTATGGCAGCAGTGTTTTGCAACATTGTATAACAAAGCTACAAATAATGTTGCAAAACACTACTGCTATAGAGTACTAAAGACACATGCACACTCCTGAGCTCTTATGAGCCTACCTAGTTTTACTCTTCAATAAAAGATACCCAGAGAACAAAGCACATTTGATAACAGAAGTAAATTGGAAAGTTGGTTAGAATGCCATGCTCTATCTGAATCACGAAAGTTTAATTTTAGCTTTACTGTCCCTTTAACACGAAAACTAGAAGTTCTCAGCTAGTACAATTCATTTTCTCCATAGTTTTTAACAGGTTTTTAAGACTGTTTAAAATGTATCAACAGTTAAAGGCACTTATGAAATGCATTAAATGACCTTTTTGACATATTTACAAGTATTCCAAGGCAATTTGAAATAATTCTGTCATGGTGAACAAGTGCAAGACACGCTGAAAGAGTCACAGAGGACATTTAAATGTGTATTTCTATATATGGTCTTGATTCATTAAAACTTTTACATAGTCAGGACTCTATGATATATTCTTCGCCAGCTCAAACCTACTTTTTCTCGCTGACTCTCGCAGGGCTGCCCCGGTGAAATGATCATTAAAAAGGGGCAGTCCCTGCGAGTGGCGAGATGGCTCCTATTAAAAGTAATGAAGCTCGCTGGATAGGGACACTTCGCTCCTTAGTGCGAAGTTAGCAGGGAGGAGGGGTAGCACTTTAAAATTAAAATCCTGCAGCCAATATAACCCACATTATGCTGCTTTCTGCATAGAGCATCTTACATTCGCCTATATATTTTAGTATGCATTTGTTTTTCTAATGGGGTTATAAGTGTTCGTATTGTTTTGAGAAAAGTTCGCCACCTTTTATAGATCCTTTGTGAGATCTGCAGGGATTAGAGAGACATTTTCATATACGCCCATGGAACTTCCATGTTCAGCGCATTTTACGAAAAAACAACAATTACACTTTGCATTTTGTATTTATAAGTTCAAATTTCTGTGTGATTTTTGCAAATCCTGTGTACTAAAATTACGATTTACGCTGTGCCTGTTTAATTTGATATATTCCTGTGTCAATTACATACAAATTTTACTTTTTGTTAACATACGATTTTTGGTGAAGAATTTTGTTACGATTTTTGATGCACCTTAACAATACAATTTTTCCCTGCTTATTTTTGTGTGAATGGTTCAAATATTTGTTTTGTATGATGTTCAAAATACGAATTTTGTTGTGCACATTTCATATGAAAATGCAGTATATGCCCCTTAGCGAGAAACCCTGTTTTCAAGGTAAAAAATGGCTTTAGATCATTCCACCAGGGAAATAGAAAGACTGGCTAGCATTCTTTAATAATCTCGCCAGCCCAGAGAGCTTTCAATCATCGAGCCCTCAGTCTGAAGTGGACAAGACACAAATTTACATATGTACTGTATATATATTTAATATGCGATATCCTGTACAACTAAACCAGATCTGAAGGAAAGGAGAGAAAATTGAAATCACGACCTCAACATCTAGAAATAGTGCATAGCAATTGTATTCTGTTAATGTTTGTTTCTAGTTCACATTGCTGTTATTGCCAGTTTCAGTATAGTTATCTTCATACAGGGGGGGGTAGTTATCAAGCCGTCTACTTTTCTGGCTTCGTCGGCCCAATACGCCCGCCTAAGCTCGCCTACCTTCGCCGCCGCGGACCTTGAATACGTTCGCCTAAGTTATCAAATAAAGCTGTCAAAAAGCCGCGGGGCGATGAGCAGCGGACTGTGACAGTTATCACTCATCCGATCTCGCTGCCCTTCGGCTTTTTCCCAGCTTTATTGCTAGCCTGTCACTAAGCACTCACACTAAACTGCACTGTTCTACCCCCTATACCGGCGCCCCCGGAGCCCCCCGCAACTAAATAAAGTTACTAACCCCTAAACCGCCGCTCCTAGACCCCGCCGCAACTCTTATAAATGTATTAACCCCTAAACCGCCGCTCCTAGACCCTGCCGCAACTCTTATAAATGTATTAACCCCTAAACCGCCGCTCCCGGATACTGCTGCCACCTACAGTATACCTAGTAACCCCTATCCTGCCCCCCCTACACCGTCGCCCTCTATTATAAAATTATTAACCCCTATCCTGCTGATCCCGCACCTCTCCGCAACTAAATAAATAGTTTAACCCCTAAACCACCGCTCCATGAACCCGCCGCAACCTATATTAAACCTATTAACCCCTATCCTGCCCCCCTTACACCGTCGCCACCTATAATAAATTTATTAACCCCTATCCTGCCCCCCACTACGCCGCCGCCACTGTAATAAAATTATTAACCCCTAAACCTAAGTCTAACCCTAACGCCCCCCTAACTTAAATATTAATTAAATAAATCTAAATAAATTAACTCTTATTAACTAAATGAATCCTATTTAAAACTAAATACTTACCTTTAAAATAAACCCTAATATAGCTACAATATAAATAAGAATTATATTCTAGCTATCTTAGGATTTATATTTATTTGACAGGTAACTTTCAATTTATTTTAACCATGTACAATAACTATTAAATAGTTATTAACTATTTAATAGCTTACCTAGCTAAAATAAAGAGAAATGTACCTGTGAAATAAATCCTAACCTAAGTTACAATTACACCTAACACTACACTATACTTTAATAAATTATTACTATTTAAAAATAAATACTTACCTGTAAAATAAACCCTAAGATAGCTACAATATAATTAATAATTATATTATAGCTATCTTAGGATTTATATTTATTTTACAGGTAACTTTGTATTTATTTTAGCTAGTTAGAATAGTTATTAAATAGTTATTAACTATTTAATAACTACCTAGCTAAAAGAAATACAAAATTACCTGTAAAATAAATCCTAACCTAAGTTACAATTAAACCTAATACTACACTATCATTAAATTAACTAAATAAACTACCTACAAATAACTACAATTAAATACAATTACATAAACTAACTAAAGTACAAAAAATAAAAAAAGCTAAGTTACAAAAAATAAAAAATTAAGTTACAAACATGTTAAAAATATTACAACAATTTTAAGCTACTTACACCTAATCTAAGCCCCCTAATAAAATAACAAACCCCCCAAAATAAGAAAAATCCCTACCCTATTCTAAATTAAATAAATTTCAAAGCTCTTTTACCTTACCAGCCCTTAAAAGGGCCATTTGTGGGGGCATGCCCCAAAAAGTTCAGCTCTTTTGCCTGTAAAAGAAAAATACAACCCCCCCCAACATTAAAACCCACCACCCACATACCCCTAATCTAACCCAAACCCCCCTTACAAAAACCTAACACTAATCCCCTGAAGATCATCCTACCTTGAGTCGTCTTCACTCAGCCGAGCCACCGATGGAACTGAAGAGGACATCCGGAGCGGAAGAAGTTAATCCTCCAAGCGGCGCTGAAGAAATCTTCCATCCGATGAAGTCATCATCCAGGCGGCGCTGAAGAAGTCTTTGATCCGGCCGATGTCATCTTCCAAGAGGCGCTGAAGATGTCTTCTATCCGGGCGAAGTCATCTTCCAAGCCGGGTCTTGAATCTTCCTTCCGCCGACGCGGAACCACCTTCTTCACCGACGGACTACGACGAATGACGGCTCCTTTAAGGGACGTCATCCAAGATGGCGTCCCCTCAATTCCGATTGGCTGATAGGATTCTATCAGCCAATCGGAATTAAGGTAGGAAAAATCTGATTGGCTGATGGAATCAGCCAATCAGATTGAGCTCGCATTCTATTGGCTGTTCCGATCAGCCAATAGAATGCGAGCTCAATCTGATTGGCTGATTGGATCAGCCAATCGGATTGAACTTGAATCTGATTGGCTGATTCCATCAGCCAATCAGATTTTCCTACCTTAATTCCGATTGGCTGATAGAATCCTATCAGCCAATCGGAATTGAGGGGACGCCATCTTGGATGACGTCCCTTAAAGGAGCCGTCATTCGTCGTAGTCCGTCGGTGAAGAAGGTGGTTCCGCGTCGGCGGAAGGAAGATTCAAGACCCGGCTTGGAAGATGACTTCACCCGGATAGAAGACATCTTCAGCGCCTCTTGGAAGATGACATCGGCCGGATCAAAGACTTCTTCAGCGCCGCCTGGATGATGACTTCATCGGATGGAAGATTTCTTCAGCGCCGCTTGGAGGATTAACTTCTTCCGCTCCGGATGTCCTCTTCAGTTCCATCGGTGGCTCGGCTGAGTGAAGACGACTCAAGGTAGGATGATCTTCAGGGGATTAGTGTTAGGTTTTTGTAAGGGGGGTTTGGGTTAGATTAGGGGTATGTGGGTGGTGGGTTTTAATGTTGGGGGGGGGTTGTATTTTTCTTTTACAGGCAAAAGAGCTGAACTTTTTGGGGCATGCCCCCACAAATGGCCCTTTTAAGGGCTGGTAAGGTAAAAGAGCTTTGAAATTTATTTAATTTAGAATAGGGTAGGGATTTTTCTTATTTTGGGGGGTTTGTTATTTTATTAGGGGGCTTAGATTAGGTGTAAGTATCTTAAAATTGTTGTAATATTTTTAACGTGTTTGTAACTTATTTTTTTATTTTTTGTAACTTAGCTTTTTTTATTTTTTGTACTTTAGTTAGTTTATGTAATTGTATTTAATTGTAGTTATTTGTAGGTAGTTTATTTAGTTAATTTAATGATAGTGTAGTATTAGGTTTAATTGTAACTTAGGTTAGGATTTATTTTACAGGTAATTTTGTATTTCTTTTAGCTAGGTAGTTATTAAATAGTTAATAACTATTTAATAACTATTCTAACTAGCTAAAATAAATACAAAGTTACCTGTAAAATAAATATAAATCCTAAGATAGCTATAATATAATTATTAATTATATTGTAGCTATATTAGGGTTTATTTTAAAGGTAAGTATTTAGTTTTAAATAGGATTCATTTAGTTAATAAGAGTTAATTTATTTAGATTTATTTAATTAATTATTTAAGTTAGGGGGGCGTTAGGGTTAGGGTTAGACTTAGGTTTAGGGGTTAATAATTTTATTACAGTGGCGGCGGCGTAGTGGGGGGCAGGATAGGGGTTAATAAATTTATTATAGGTGGCGACGGTGTAGGGGGGGCAGGATAGGGGTTAATACATTTAATATAGGTTGCGGCGGGTTCAGGGAGTGGCGGTTTAGGGGTTAATACATTTATTATAGTTGCGGTGGGCTCCGGGAGCGGCGGTTTAGGGGGTAATAACTTTATTTCGTTGCGGCGGTGTAGGGGGGGTCAGATTAGCGGTGTTTAGACTCGGGGTACATGTTAGGGTGTTAGGTGTAGACAGCTCCCATAGGAATCAATGGGATGTCTGTCAGCAGCGAACTTGTACTTTCGCTATGGTCAGACTCCCATTGATTCCTATGGGATCCGCCGCCTCCAGGCTGGCGCTTTGAAAACCAGGTACGCTGGGGCGTAAAAGTGCCGAGCGTACCTGCTAGTTTTTTGATAACTAGCAAAAGTAGTGAGAATGTGCCGCACTTGTGTGCGGAACATCTGGAGTGACGTAAGAATCGATCTGTGTCGGACTGAGTCCGGCGGATCGAAGTTTACGTCACAAAATTCTACTTTTGCCGGTCTCGAGCCTTTGATAACTACGGCGAATCAGCCTCGCCACAAATACGCTGCGGAATTCCAGCGTATTTGAGGTTGACGGCTTGATAACTAGGCCCCAGGGAGTGCAGAATTATTAGGCAAGTTGTATTTTTGAGGATTAATTTTATTATTGAACAACAACCATGTTCTCAATGAACCCAAAAAACTCATTATTATCAAAGCTGAATAGTTTTGGAAGTAGTTTTTAGTTTGTTTTTAGTTATAGCTATTTTAGGGGGATATCTGTGTGTGCAGGTGACTATTACTGTGCATAATTATTAGGCAACTTAACAAAAAACAAATATATACCCATTTCAATTATTTATTTTTACCAGTGAAACCAATATAACATCTCAACATTCACAAATATACATTTATGACATTCAAAAACAAAACAAAAACAAATCAGTGACCAATATAGCCACCTTTCTTTGCAAGGACACTCAAAAGCCTGCCATACATGGATTCTGTCAGTGTTTTGATCTGTTCACCATCAACATTGCGTGCAGCAGCAACCACAGCCTCCCAGACACTGTTCAGAGAGGTGTACTGTTTTCCCTCCTTGTAAATCTCACATTTGATGATGGACCACAGGTTCTCAATGGGGTTCAGATCAGGTGAACAAGGAGGCCATGTCATTAGATTTTCTTCTTTTATACCCTTTCTTGCCAGCCACGCTGTGGAGTACTTGGACGCGTGTGATGGAGCATTGCCCTGCATGAAAATCATGTTTTTCTTGAAGGATGCAGACTTCTTCCTGTACCACTGTTTGAAGAAGGTGTCTTCCAGAAACTGGCAGTAGGACTGGGAGTTGAGCTTGACTCCATCTTCAACCCGAAAAGGCCCCACAAGCTCATCTTTGATGATACCAGCCCAAACCAGTACTCCACCTCCACCTTGCTGGCGTCTGAGTCAGACTGGAGCTCTCTGCCCTTTACCAATCCAGCCACGGGCCCATCCATCTGGCCCATCAAGACTCACTCTCATTTCATCAGTCCATAAAACCTTAGAAAAATCGGTCTTGAGATATTTCTTGGCCCAGTCTTGACGTTTCAGCATGTGTGTCTTGTTCTGTGGTGATCGTCTTTCAGCTTTTCTTACCTTGGCCATGTCTCTGAGTATTGCACACCTTGTGCTTTTGGGCACTCCAGTGATGTTGCAGCTCTGAAATATGGCCAAACTGGTGGCAAGTGGCATCTTGGCAGCTGCACGCTTGACTTTTCTCAGTTCATGGGCAGTTATTTTGCGCCTTGGTTTTTCCACACGCTTCTTGCGACCCTGTTGACTATTTTGAATGAAACGCTTGATTGTTCGATGATCACGCTTCAGAAGCTTTGCAATTTTAAGAGTGCTGCATCCCTCTGCAAGATATCTCACTATTTTTGACTTTTCTGAGCCTGTCAAGTCCTTCTTTTGACCCATTTTGCCAAAGGAAAGGAAGTTGCCTAATAATTATGCACACCTGATATAGGGTGTTGATGTCATTAGACCACACCCCTTCTCATTACAGAGATGCACATCACCTAATATGCTTAATTGGTAGTAGGCTTTCGAGCCTATACAGCTTGGAGTAAGACAACATGCATAAAGAGGATGATATGGTCAAAATACTAATTTGCCTAATAATTCTGCACTCCCTGTAAACAGGATTTCAAAATGAATCGCGTCTTTGTCACCATAATATCAATGTTTGTCACTTTACCGTGTTTGTTTAAGACCAAGATGATGTGTTTTTGTTTTGTTTTTTTACTCACCTCTCTTCCTGACTATGGTGCATTGTGGGGGATGCTGCTCACTTCCTGCTTTTACTTTTATGGCCAGACTGGTGCGCATCATCCATGTGAGACAGGATGCAGTCTCAGAATTGTGATGTCATCACTTATTATTTAAAGGGCCTCTGTTCAGTATGCTTTGCCTTTGCGTCGTCTCAGACCTGTTTGTGAGAGTTCCTGTGTATTACCTGGCTGCCTGACGTCCTTCCTGGTTCCTGATCCCTGGTTTGTTCCTGACTCTGCTGTTTTCCTTGATGCTGATTCCTGATTCCAGCTCGTCTGACTATTCGCTTTGGCTCCTGATTCGGCTCGTCTGACTACCAGCTCTGGTTTTGACTCCTGGCTTGTTATTTGATTTGTGGACTTTTTATTATTTTTTGCTATTAATAAAGGTGTGATTATTTTTGCACTTCTCGTCTCAATCTGATTCCTGGCACCCTGACAGCATCCTCTTCTTTCCACAGCGACTGAAGAATGAAGGTACCTTTAAGTGACGTCATCCAAGATGGCGTCCCTTCAATTCCGATTGGCTGATAGAATTCTATCAGCCAGTCAGAATTAATCCAATCAGCCAATAGGATTGAGCTGGAATTCTATTGGCTGGAATTCTATTGGCTGTTCCAATCAGCCAATAGGATTGAGCTGGCCTTCTATTGACTGATTGGAACAGCCAATAGAATTCCAGCTCAATCCTATTGGCTGATTGGATCAGCCAATAGGATTGACGCTCAATCCTATTGGCTGATTAAATCAGCCAATAGCATTTTTCCTACCTTAATTCCGATTGGCTGATAGAATTCTATCAGCCAATCGGAATCAAATGGACGCCATCTTGGATGACGTCACTTAAAGGAACCTTCATTCTTCAGTCGCCGTGGAAAGAAGAGGATGCTCCGCGTCGGATGTCTTGAAGATGGAGCCTCTCCACACCAGATGGATGAAGATAGAAGATGCCGTCTGGATGAAGACTTCTGCCTGTCTGGAGGACCACTTCTGCTGGATTCATTGAGGACTTCGGCCCGGTTGGATGAAGACTTCTCCCGGTAAGGTGATCTTCAAGGGGTTAGTGTTAGGTTTATTAAGGGGGTATTGGGTGGGTTTTAGAGTAGGGTTGGTTGTGTGGGTGGTGGGTTTTAATGTTGGGGGGGATTTGTAATTTTTGTTACAGGTAAAAGAGCTGATTACTTTGGGGCAATGCCCTGCAAAAGGCCCTTTTAAGGGCTATTTGTAATTTAGTGTAGGTAGGGCTTTTTATTTTGGGGGGCTTTTTTATTTTGTTTGGGGGATTAGATTAGGTGTAATTAGTTTAAAAATCTTGCAATTTGTTTATTATTTTCTGTAATTTAGTGTTTGTTTGTTTTTGTACTTTAGCTAATTTTATTTAATGTTATTTAATTGTATTTAATTTAGGGAATTAATTTAATTATAGTGTAGTGTTAGGTGTTATTGTAACTTAGGTTAGGTTTTATTTTACAGGTACTTTTGTATTTATTTTAGCTAGGTAGTTTATTAAATAGTTAATAACTATTTAGTAACTATTCTACCTAGTTAAAATAAATACAACTTGCCTGTAAAATAAAAATAAACCCTAAACTAGCGACAATGTAACTATTAGTTATATTGTAGCAAGCTTAGGGTTTATTTTATAGGTAAGTATTTAGTTTTAAATAGGAATAATTTAGTTAATTATAGTAATTTTATTTAGATTTATTTAAATTATATTTAAGTTAGGGGGGTTAGACTTAGGTTTAGGGGTTAATATGTTTATTATAGTGGCAGCGACGTTTGGGGGCGGCAGATTAGGGGTTAATAATATTTAACTAATGTTTGCGAGGTGGGAGTGCAGCGGTTTAGGGGTTAATATGTTTATTATAGTGGTGGCGACATTGGGGGCAGCAGATTAGGGGTTAATAAATGTAGGTAGGTGGTGGCAACATTGGGGGCGTCAGATTAAGGGTTAATAAATATAATTTAGGTGTCAGCGATTTTGGGGGCAGCAGATTAGGGATTCATAAGTATAATGTAGGTGGCGGCGGTGTCCGGAGCGGCAGATTAGGGGTTAATAATATAATGTAGGTTGCGGCGATGTGGGGGCGGCAGATTAGGGGTTAATAAGTGTAAAATTAGGGGTGTTTAGACTCGGGGTTCATGTTAGGGTGTTAGGTTTAGACATAAAATGTATTTCCCCATAAGAATCAATGGGGTTGCGTTAAGGAGTTTTACGCTGCTTTTTTGCAGGTGTTAGACTTTTTTTCAGCCGGCTCTCCCCGTTGATTCCTATGGGGAAATCGTGCACGAGCACGTACGACGAGCTCACCACTAACGTAAGCAGCGCTGGTATTGGAGTGTGGTAAGGAGCAAAATTTTGCTCAACGCTCACTTCTTGTCTGGGTTGTAAAAACCCGTAATACCAGCTCTGTCTGTAAGTGAGCGGTGAGGGAAAACTGCTCATTAGCACCGCACAGCCTCTAACGCAAAACTCGTAATCTAGGTGTTTGTTACTTAGCAGTTTCACAATTCATACTGTTTATTAGTTATCAGGATGGATTTCAATAGGTTAATCTCACACATAAAAAGTATGATTTCCATAACAAACTGTACAAAGGGGTTAATTCCAAACAACTGTAATGTAGCCTTAAAGGGGTATGACATTTTGCTTTCATGATTAAGACAGGGCATACATTTTTAAACAATGTTCCAATTCAATTTCCATTATTAAATTTGCTTTATTCTCTAGCGGCTAGATTTAGAGTTTTGTCGGTAACGACCCGCGTAGCTAACGCTGGCTTTTTTCTGGCCGCACCTTTTAAATAACTCTTGTATTGAGAGTTCACAGAATGGCTGCGTTAGGCTCCAAAAAAGGAGCATAGAGCATATTTAACGCAACTTCAACTCTCGATACCAGAGTTGCTTACGGACGCGGCCAGCCTCAAAAACGTGCTCGTGCATGATTCCCCCATAGAAAACAATGGGGCTGTTTGAGCTGAAAAAAAAAACCTAACACCTGCAAAAAAGCCGCGTTCAGCTCCAAACGCAGCCCCATTGTTGTCTATGGGGAAACACTTCCTACGTCTGCACCTAACACCCTAACATGTACCCCGAGTCTAAACACCCCTAACCTTACACTTATTAACCCCTATTCTGCCGCCCCCGCTATCGCTGACCCCTGCATATTATTTTTAACCCTTAATCTGCCGCTCCGTAAACCGCCGCTACTTACATTATCCCTATGTACCCCTAATCTGCTGCCCCTAACACCGCCGACCCCTATATTATATTTATTAACCCCTAATCTGCCCCCCACAACGTCGCCTCCACCTGCCTACACTTATTAACCCCTAATCTGCCGAGCGGACCGCACCGCTATTATAATAAAGTTATTAACCCCTAATCCGCCTCACTAACCCTATAATAAATAGTATTAACCCCTAATCTGCCCTCCCTAACATCACCGACACCTAACTTCAAACATTAACCCCTAATCTGCCGACTGGAGCTCACCGCTATTCTAATAAATTTATTAACCCCTAAAGCTAAGTCTAACCCTAACACTAACACCCCCCCTAAGTTAAATATAATTTAAATCTAACGAAATAAATTAACTCTTATTAAATCAATTATTCCTATTTAAAGCTAAATACTTACCTGTAAAATAAATCCTAATATAGCTACAATATAAATTATATTTATATTATAGCTATTTTAGGATTTATATTTATTTTACAGGTAACTGTATTTATTTTAACCAGGTACAATAGCTAAAATAGTTAAAATAATTACAAAATTACCTGTAAAATAAATCCTAACCTAAGTTACAATTAAACCTAACACTACACTATCAATAAATTAATTAAATAAAATACCTACAATTACCTACAATTAAACCTAACACTACACTATCAATACATTAATTAAATACAATATCTACAAATAAATATAATGAAATAAACTAACTAAAGTACAAAAAATAAAAAAGAACTAAGTTACAAAAAATAAAAAAATATTTACAAACATCAGAAAAATATTACAATTTTAAACTAATTACACCTACTCTAAGCCCCCTAATAAAATAACAAAGACCCCCAAAATAAAAAAATTCCCTACCCTATTCTAAATTACTAAAGTTCAAAGCTCTTTTACCTTACCAGCCCTGAACAGGGCCCTTTGCGGGGCATGCCCCAAAGAATTCAGCTCTTTTGCCTGTAAAAAAAACACATACAATACCCCCCCAACATTACAACCCACCACCCACATACCGCTAATCTAACCCAAACCCCCCTTAAATAAACCTAACACTAAGCCCCTGAAGATCTTCCTACCTTATCTTCACCATACCAGGTTCACCGATCGATCCAGAAGAGCTCCTCCGATGTCCTGATCCAAGCCCAAGCAGGGGGCTGAAAAGGTTCATGATCCGGCTAAAGTCATCATCCAAGCGGGAGCTGAAGAGGTCCATGATCCGGCTGAAGTCATCATCCAAGCGGGAGCTGAAGAGGTCCATGATCCGGCTGAAGTCTTCTATCAACGGCATCTTCAATCTTCTTTCTTCCGGATCCATCTTGCAGACCTCCGACGCGGAACATCCTGCTGGCCCAACGGACTACCGACGAATGAAGGCTCCTTTAAGGGACGTCATCCAAGACGGCGTCCCTCGAATTCCGATTGGCTGATAGGATTCTATCAGCCAATCGGAATTAAGGTAGGAAAATTCTGATTGGCTGATGGAATCAGCCAATCAGAATCAAGTTCAATCCGATTGGCTGATCCGATCAGCCAATCAGATTGAGCTCGCATTCTATTGACTGTTCCGATCAGCCAATAGAATGCGAGCTCAATCTGATTGGATGATCGGATCGGCCAATCGGATTGAACTTGATTCTGATTGGCTGATTCCATCAGCCAATCAGAATTTTCCTACCTTAATTCCGATTGGCTGATAGAATCCTATCAGCCAATCGGAATTTGAGGGATGCCATCTTGGATGACGTCCCTTAAAGGAGCCTTCATTCGTCGGTAGTCCGTCGGGCCAGCAGGATGTTCCGCGTCGGAGGTCTGCAAGATGGATCCGGAAGAAAGAAGATTGAAGATGCCGTTGATAGAAGACTTCAGCCGGATCATGGACCTCTTCAGCTCCCGCTTGGACGATGACTTCAGCCAGATCATGGACCTCTTCAGCTCCCGCTTGGATGTTGACTTCAGCCGGATCATGGACCTCTTCAGCCCCCTGCTTGGGCTTGGATCAGGACATCGGAGGAGCTCTTCTGGATCGATCGGTGAACCTGGTATGGTGAAGATAAGGTAGGAAGATCTTCAGGGGCTTAGTGTTAGGTTTATTTAAGGGGGGTTTGGGTTAGATTAGGGGTATGTGGGTGGTGGGTTGTAATGTTGGGGGGGGGTATTGTATGTGTTTTTTTTACAGGCAAAAGAGCTGAATTCTTTGGGGCATGCCCCGCAAAGGGCCCTGTTCAGGGCTGGTAAGGTAAAAGAGCTTTGAACTTTAGTAATTTAGAATAGGGTAGGGCATTTTTTTATTTTGGGGGTCTTTGTTATTTTATTAGGGGGCTTAGAGTAGGTGTAATTAGTTTAAAATTGTTGTAATATTTTTCTGATGTATGTAAATATTTTTTTTATTTTTTGTAACTTAGTTCTTTTTTATTTTTTGTACTTTAGTTAGTTTATTTCATTGTATTTATTTGTAGATATTGTATTTAATTAATGTATTGATAGTGTAGTGTTAGGTTTAATTGTAGGTAATTGTAGGTATTTTATTTAATTAATTTATTGATAGTGTAGTGTTAGTTTTAATTGTAACTTAGGTTAGGATTTATTTTACAGGTAATTTTGTAATTATTTTAACTATTTTAGCTATTGTACCTGGTTAAAATAAATACAAAGTTACCTGTAAAATAAATATAAATCCTAAAATAGCTATAATATAAATATAATTTATATTGTAGCTATATTAGGATTTATTTTACAGGTAAGTATTTAGCTTTAAATAGGAATAATTGATTTAATAAGAGTTAATTTATTTCGTTAGATTTAAATTATATTTAACTTAGGGGGGTGTTAGTGTTAGGGTTAGACTTAGCTTTAGGGGTTAATAAATTTATTAGAATAGCGGTGAGCTCCAGTCAGCAGATTAGGGGTTAATGTTTGAAGTCAGGTGTCGGCGATGTTAGGGAGGGCAGATTAGGGGTTAATACTATTTATTATAGGGTTAGTGAGGCGGATTAGGGGTTAATAACTTTATTATAATAGCGGTGCGGTCCGCTCGGCAGATTAGGGGTTAATAAGTGTAGGCAGGTAGAGGCGATGTTGTGGTGGGCAGATTAGGGGTTAATAAATATAATATAGGGGTCGGCGGTGTTAGGGGCAGCAGATTAGGGGTACATAAGGATAACGTAAGTAGCGGCGCTTTGCAGTCGGCAGATTAGGGGTTAATAAGTGTAGGCAGGTGGAGGCGACGTTGTGGGGGGCAGGTTAGGGGTTAATAAATATAATACAGGGGTCGGCGGTGTTAGGGGCAGCAGATTAGGGGTACATAAGGATAACGTAGGTGGCGGTCGGCAGATTAGGGGTTAAAAATATTTAATCGAGTGGCGACGATGTGGGGGGACCTCGGTTTAGGGGTACATAGGTAGTTTATGGGTGTTAGTGTACTTTAGAGCACAGTAGTTAAGAGCTCTATGAACCGGCGTTAGCCCAGAAAGCTCTTAACTACTGACTTTTTTCTGCGGCTGGAGTTTTGTTGTTAGATTTCTAATGCTCACTTCAGACACGACTCTAAATACCGGAGTTAGAAAGATCCCATTGAAAAGATAGGATACGCAATTGACGTAAGGGGATCTGTGGTATGGAAAAGTCGCGGCTGAAAAGTGAGCGTTAGACCCTTTCCTGACTGACTCCAAATACCGGCGGTAGCCTAAAACCAGCGTTAGGAGCCTCTAACGCTGGTTTTCACGGCTACCGCCAAACTCTAAATCTGGGCCTAGGTATCCTAAATTGAAAGCGAAGCAATGCACTACTGGGAGCTAGCTGAGCACACTGGGTGAGCCAATGACAAGAGTCATATATGTGTAGCCTCAGCATCTAGCTCCCAGTAGTGCATTGCTGCTCCTGAGCCTTCCTATGTATGCCTTTCAACAAAGGATACCAAGAGAACAAAACAAACTAAATCATAGAAATAAATTGGAAAGTTGTTTAAAATTGTATGCTTTGGTGCAGATTTATTAAAAGTCGAGCGGACATGATTCGCTGTAGCTCAATCTTGCTAAATGCCGACAGCATGCGCTGTCGGCATTTAACGTTGCTCAAGCATTTCCAGTAAAATGCTTGTGCAATGCCGCTCCCTGCTTACCAGCGGCCGCTAGCAGGGGGTGTCAATCATCTCGATCGGATGGGGATTATTTGAGTCCACCACCAAAAATGTGGCGGAAAAGTTAAGGAGCAGCCGTCTTACAACAGCTGCTTCTTAACTTCCGTTTCTGGCGGACCAGAAACAATGAGGCGTCGATGCAGCATCTGCTGCTTAATAAATCGACCCTAATGTCTGAATAATGAAAGTTTTAATTTTTACTTTACTCTCCCTTTAAGAGGTGTGAATCTCCCATTGTAGATGCCAGTTTTGATTGAATTCCCAGTTTCATTCCAAATAACAAGTTCTTAACAACCAAATACACATTTTTGGGAACTTTTCTAGTGAAAACCTGTTTGCGGCTCTGGACTTTTAGCAAGTAAATCCATTTTGGATTATGATCACTTAACAAACAGGCAGTTGTTCTTTTACATTCATCTCACTCTGAATGCACATACCTATTATGCAGCACAAAATAATCCCTTTCATATTTACAGTACTTTTATTTTGTATGATTTATGCTGTGCCCTTAAAAGCAATTCTATTTTTAGCCATTGTGAAACACCTTATTGTTTAGTCATTTGTAATATTTATTATTTTAAACCATAACAAATTAAGTAATTTTAATACGCTTATTAAACATATATACATTTGCTGTCCATTTGGCAGTGTAGATGTTGGGGTAGATTTATCAAGTAACGGATGCCGCAATTTACCCCCAATGTTTCTGGCTCGCTGGAAACTTAAGTTAAGAAGCAGCAGTCATAAGACCGCTGCTCCTTAACTCGTCTGCCAGCTTGGGATGATTGACACCCCCTGCTAGCGGTCGCAAATGTGCAGGGGGCGGCATTGCACAAGCGTTTCACAAGAAATGTTTGTGCAATGATAAATGCTGACGGCGTATGCTACAGCAAATCATGTGCGCCCGCAAGTTCATAATCGGCCCCCTAATCTTTCACTACTGGCCACAGTGCAATTTCTAATCGCCAATGGCTAGTGAGTGAGTGGAAATGTTGAGCCCTGGGTTAGTTACTGTATTTCATGCAGCCTAAGTAAACAGCATGCAAAAGTCTAATGTCTGAAAAAAAGGACTCTTTGGAATAATAAACGATATACAATAATCTACTGAAATAACTATGTAATTGTAAACATTCTATAAAAACTCACTAACAATGGATTTCCTAGTTATCTTTTTTAACCTCTTAACTACACAAGATGCAACTCTATTTGACAGCCAAGGGTTAAAGGGAGGCTGACACACAGAAATTCATTTTTAAAGATGAAACAAATATCTTTCTTATTGAGACAAACTACCATTAGCACAAATTTGCCATGAGCTGAACCAGCTATCACAGAGAGAAAGGTTAATAGAGAAGTCTATAAATACAGTAGTATTTTAATCAGATTGTTTGTTTGCCTCAGTAAGAAGATAAAATGTTGATTTACAAATAGATTTGGATTCAGAATGAGGTATATTAGCTTTGAGTGTGTTCTTCCTGTTAAGGTTGTAAGGATGTGTCAGTAGCTCAATATGTTGTGTTCTTTGGCAACATGAACTTGGTTTTTATAAAAAAGCAGATGGGGTGACACAGACATAAAGAACAAAACAGAACTTTTAATCAAATATGCATCCAAAGTTTGGTTGATACTAAGGGTATGCCAGGACATCAGCTGGCATACCTCCTTAGGCTGTGTATTTATTTCCCACTGGGAAGAGAACCAAGAGTCCTGCGTGGCACCCCAAAATCTTTCCTCGTTTATTCTCTCTCCTCTGGCCGGCAGGATGCCCAGAGAGAAGCCGAGGATCAGCTGGGGATGCAGCTGTGTTCTGCCGTCTGCCCTTGTGGCTGGAAGAAAGGAGCAGAAGCGGCAACTGCAGGGGGCAAGAGCTGGCTAGTGTGAGCACATCCCAGAAAGAAAGATGTGGGATCCCACTGGGAATGAACTCAGGTGACAAGATAGTGTTAACATCAGTAAAGAAACAGATGGCAGATCAAAACATAATGCGGGCTCCCTCAAATCAGAACAAATAGACCCCAGATCAAGCCATCCTTTGTGTATAGATCACACTTGCATATTCCTTTCCTATTTTCCTATAAGCCAGTGTAACTTAGTTTGTACAGCCTTTTCTTCTATGATTAGATCTGATTGGTCTTTCAGACAAGATTTGCTATTTCACCACGTATTAGACCCATGTCCTATATAAAATCTAATTCTCCCCTCTTGTTATCCCAACCTTTTGTTATGCTACTGTATATCTGACATATGCATTGACAGATATACTGGGTATTTTATATCACCTTGTGTATATGGGAAAGCCCAACTATAGAACAATCTACAACTTCAAATATTGTGGAAATCATCAAGGAAACCATTTCTATTATGGTAATGACCAGGCAGCAACTAAATATATTAAAACAAAATATTTTTTACATTTATAAACAAGATAAATTCAACCACTCAGCAAGTAGGTATGGAAGTACCTCTACAAGCATGGAAGTAAAACAAGTAATATTTAATTATATGGCTATGTTTAAATTATAAGCAGATGTTTGGTTCATAAATGTTTTATTAAGTTAACATATTCAAATAGCCCAGACTATATAACAATTATATCTGGACTATAGGGCTGTTTAGCAGAATATACACTTGAACACCAGTTACTTGTATGTAGCACATGGTTGTACTAACTAATAGTGAAGCTATGAGCTATGATCTGATAATGCTCATATGCTTTTTTTTATCAGTTGCAACACACAAATGCTCCTTTACTTTTCATCTGCCAATGTATTTGTATCTAGATATCTGTGTGCAATTAGTGGTAACGTGTGAGAGTATAAACAATGCAATATATCTTTCTAAAGATTTGCTTATTTGTATATACTGTATATATGATAAAATAGAGCTCCTCCGTGGAAAAGGTTGCAAAAAATGCACTGACAGACTGGATAGGGTGCACATCCTTTGTATGCAGCAGCAGTAATCTGGGTGCACCTCTTACACATAGCCAGCACTCTCACACTAAACTGCTGGCTCATCCCCTAATAGATATAGGGGTCCATTTATCATTGTGCGGACAGACATGATCCACTATAGCGAACTGTGTCCGCCGCACATTGATAAATGCTGACAGCATACACTGTCTGCATTTATCATTGCACCAGCAGTTCTTGCGAACTGCTGGTGCAATGCCGCCCCCTGCAGATTGGCCGCTAGCAGGGGGGTGTCAATCAGCCCGATCGTACATGACCGCTGCTTCTTAACTCCTGTTTCCGGCAAGCCTGAAGGCTCTTGCGGAAACAAGGGGAACAGGGGCCATTCGGCCCTTGTTAAATAGACCCCATAGAGTAAACCAGAGCAGACTGTGATTATTCCCTAGTGAGTTTTGTATCCAAACATAAACAAACAGTGCAAATGCCAGCTAGACTAAATACCCTCAGAGATGTGGCAAAAAAATTTGGACCCCCAAAACTGGAGAAGCCTTGAAGGGGCTTATCATTTGTGGATTTTGCACCCGCTAGGCTCTGGTGTAAACTGTATCAAGAGATTGTCTTGAGAGTACTGCCCCAGATATAGGAATTGCACCAACATTATTCTGGTACAGCTGCCCATACATGGGTGTGAACCCAGTCCAATCAGTGGGTGCAGTTTATTTCTAGTTGTTGTATGCATTCTCTAGAGAGGCCACAGTTAGCTAGAACAACTCACAAGCGGTTTGTTAGCAGTGTTAGAGACCAGCAGGAATGGGTATGAATAGGATTCAAAACTAGAGTAACTAAAAAGGAACTTTTAAATGTATTACCTCTTGGCCAACAGCTGCAACTCCATCCTCCATTTTATGTTTTTAGCATTTACTGCATCCTCTCCATAAGTTAGTGCCAGCTTATTTCCTTTGCAGTATTTATTTATATGAGTGTGTAAGAAATTTATGTGTAGCTAATGAGGTTATTTCATGCAATTTGTTACATACCTATCAACATTTATCAAAGCCTTTGCCAGGCTGGGAGGTGAGGAGGACTTGTGGGCCGATGGGTGTTTTGTGGGTGGAGCCATAATAAGATGGGGGGGCTGTGTGGATATGTCATGGGTAGAGTTGAGTGGGAAATAGGCAGAGCTGTGAAACCAGGACATTTTTGCTGAGGTAGAAGCAGCAGAAGGGACAGGGGTAGCTTTCAGCGCATCTTGGTGTTTATTATTGTGTGTTGTATGGGCTATGGTGATTGAATTTTAAAGGAATATTAGCCCCTTGCATCAATCGGACATAGATATACGCCGTGCAGTACACAGCCCATCGAACCGTATAACTATATCTACATCCATGATCCGACGTTCAAGTAGCTCCAGCAGCTTGCTCTTCTTAAGCTGCAGGCTTCTGCCTCCATTTGGTAACAGTTATATGTCTAAATATGTGAATGCATATATATATATATATATATATATATAAAAATACATATATATGTGTGTGTGTGTATATATGTATAGACATGTATATTTATGTGTTAATGAGTATATATGTATATGCATACACATATACACAATCTATACACACGGACATAAATATATAAACACACTTTGGAGCCCTTCCTAGACATATACATTTAAACATGAAAATTAATATTTATTCAATTTAATGTTTTTAATTATATTTTACAGTGCTTTGTGTTTTTAGGTAAATATTTCACATTCCAATGTGAAATATATAAATAACATTTTCCATTACATTTTCAAAGTAAATGTTAATGTTCAAGTGTGTGTGTATATGTGTGTATATGTGTGTAGTGCAGTGTGCATGGGCAATGCAGTGTGTTTATTTGTGTGTGTAGAGAGTGTGTGTGTAGTGAGACTCAAGAAATGCTGCCCCCCCCCCCCCCATAAAATTTGCTGCCCTAGGCAAGGGCCTTGTTTGCCTAGGCCAAAATACACCCCTGGTCTTAATGTTAAAGCCATTTGCCTGCCTTTTTTTTTACCCCCGAGATCTCCTATTTTTGAGCCCTTATAACTTTTTTGTACAATATTTGTTTTCAATATTTTTTATTAGACAGTGTTAATATAAGTGTAACTGTACTTTATCATGTATTTGTGAGGTGTTTTGTGTAACTTTTTTGCTTTGGAAAACAGGTAACCCGAGCTCTGAGATTGCGGTAAGGATTGAATTGTAATCCTTTCCCAACCCTTGTAATATCAGCGCAATGAAAATGGCTCGCAAAACATGATAAGGCTAGCGCAAAACCGTTTGCGCCTCACTTGTAATCTAGCCCTTTGTATCTATTATGTATCACATGAACTTTTTAAAAGTATTTGTTAAATCTAATGGTACATTCGAAATTTCGAATGTGGATATTCAATCTATTATGAATATTCGGAAACTAAAGTAATATTCGAAAACCGGATATAACATTTGATAACCAAATTTTAATGGATTTTCATTCTTATCAGCATTCGATTGTCCAAAACGGATGTCCACAGGACTATTTCTTCTACCAAATGAATTACACTATAACAAAACATTCACCCATTCCCTAATCTGTATATAACATATATACTCATATAATAAAAATAATTATATATATATATACTGTATATATATATATATATATATATATATATATATATATATATATATATATATATATATATATATATATATATATGTTACAGGTAAAGTCAGAAACTGGGTAATCCTAGGATTACCTGGGTAATCCTAGGATTACCCAGTGGCTGTGGGTAAAACCCAAAATAAAATCATACTTTGGACTTTACCCACGTAATCCTAGGATTAAAGAAAAACCACGATAAGCAGCACTCAGGGGAAAAGTTAAAATCCAACTTTTATTGATACCATTTAAAACAGCACATTCCAAGGATAGAAGGGCTAAGCACAAGACATCCTTACGCGTTTCGTGCCTGTTGGCACTTAGTCATAGGATAGTACAGGCACCCACTGATCCACCTCTTTATAGGCTTTCCGTTCATTCAGAAAATTCAACAGCTGAACGACATTAATAAACTATCAAATCCTTAAGAGAGGGAACAATGTTGCTTATTCACAAATTATAACAAGTTAAAAACAATAAATGAAACCTCGGTCTCAATTGTACTAAGAAAAAAGCGATCTTTTAAAGGTGTACACATACATACTTTCAAAGCAAGATTGATTTGATATTGTTGAAAAACTGGGTTCAGCTGCGCAGGGTTCAATTGTGACTGACACCTTTAGAAAACCTACTGCGGGCAATACGATCTTGCATGCCGTCTCTTGTCACCCAGTGCACCTGATCAAATTAATTCCTAGAACTCAACTTTTAAGACTAAGGAGAAATACAAATTCAGAATTACGTTTTGACACACAAGCTGGAAAATTGATTGAGAGACTCAAGCACAGAGGTTATGATGAATCAAAAATGCTACAGGACTTTGAGGAAATTAAGAAAATGGATCTCAAGGTTAAAAAGAATAAGGAAAGGTATTGGAATTTGATGAGGGGTAAACAACCAGTTGTTTTCTCCACTGAATATTCAATCCAGTTTAAACAAGTCTGTGACATAATTAAAAGGAATTTAGATGTCTTGAAAAGTGATGACATTTTAGCTCTTGTGATTGAAAATATCAAATTTGTCTCAAAGAAGCCACCAACCTTGGCAAATGGGTTGTCCCCAAGCCTGGTATATTGAAGAAATACCTGTGCTGGTGCTGATTGGCTTAGGAAGAAAGGCACTTTTAGAAGTGGAATTAGTAACTGTGGTACGTGTGATTATATATCGAGAGGTGAATCCTTTGAGAGTACTGCAACAGGAAAGGAGTATAAGATTAAACATTATGGCAATTGTAGCACAGAGTACTTGGTGTATCTCTTAGAATGCTCAATTTGCCATGAACAGTATGTGGGTCAAACTACCCGTAGCTTGAGGATAAGAATAGGAGAGCACAAAAGGGATATAAAAAAATACAATAAGGACTCTGGTGTGGCAAGGCATTTTAATTGTTTTTACTTTTTAAATGAACCAAAGATAGGAGTGAAGATAATAGATTTGGCTAGACTGCCACCTAGAGGTGGAAACGGGAATAAAATCTTGATGAAGAAAGAACTCTATTGGATATTTATGCTAAAAACAAAAATGCCCCATGGCATGAATAAAGAGTGGGACATAAGCTATTTTGTGGATTGAATTAAATCCTGTTCATGTTTGAGTTTCCCTAGTATAATGGAGAACTTTAATGAATTAAGTCCTTATCTGGTTTACTTAGGGAAGTTACATATGTCACGCTTTGTGGCGAGGAAATGAATATAAATTCTGGGCTGTTTATATATACATATATTCTTACATCTATTACCATATTTATGGTCTTTCCTATACATACCCTGGATCTTAAATGAAAGTCTGAGTTGGTATGATAAAATTGTGTGTTCTTTTTGTCTTAAACATTTCTTGCCTTAGAGATTGCTGAATTTTGTAGAATGTCAGGACCATGTAAAGATAAATGAATATGTATTTTTGACATGTCTGCATAATTTGTTAAAATAGGATTTGTTTGACATCTATGTATATATATGTTTGTAGGTGTCTTTCATTTGTAATTCCTTTTCTCATGTTTTAGGTGCATACTGTCATTTTCTCTGACAAGATTGATGTTTATATATATATGGTTCTTCTTTGTAAATTCTTTTCTGTAAAAAACATAATCAAGAAATCCTATTCTTTTTTTCAACAATATGAAATCAATCTTGCTATGAAAGTATGTATGTGTACACCTTTAAAAGATCGCTTTTTTTCTTAGTACAATTGAGACCGAGGTTTCATTTATTGTTTTTAACTTGTTATAATTTGTGAATAAGAAACATTGTTCCCCCTCTTAAGGATTTGATAATTTATTAATGTCGTTCAGCTGTTGAATTTTCTGAATGAACGGAAAGCCTATAAAGAGGTGGATCAGTGGGTGCCTGTACTATCCTATGTCTAAGTGCCAACAGGCACGAAACGCGTAAGGATGTCTTGTGCTTAGCCCTTCTATCCTTGGAATGTGCTGTTTTAAATGGTATCAATAAAAGTTGGATTTTAACTTTTCCCCTGAGTGCTGCTTATCGTGGTTTTTCTTGGATTCTGTATTATGGTGTGCTCAGCCGTAAGCGTGCACCACGTCAGAATATTCAGCTACGCCCCAAACAATTGCAACACACACAGTCCGACCGTTGAAGGAGAGTGGCGATATCAGGCCTCGAGCAGTGTAGAAGATTGGTTTAATCCTAGGATTACCCAAATGCTTCTGGATAAAGCTAATAAATCATTAATTGTGCTTTACCCGGGTAATGCTAGGAAAACACACCAACAGTAAATTAAACATTTTTATTTTGGATTTCACAAACACTTATGTTTCTTACAATGTTTTTGTTACAACAACAGGAAATTAAACATTTTTATTTTTCATATGTGGATTTTTCATGTTTTGTACAATGTTTTGTTACAACAGGAAATTAAACATGAATTTTTTTTATTCATGAAACATTTTTATTTTTCAAAATGAAACATTTTTATTTTTCAAAATTAAACATTTTTATTTTTCAAAATTAAACATTTTTATTTTTCAAAATTAAACATTTTTATATTTCATATGTGGATTTTTCATATGTTTTCTACCATGTTTTTTACAACAACAGGAAATTAAACATTTTTGTGTTGTGTTTAACTTTAAAAGCACATTGTGGGGGGGTGGGACCCATTATTAGGTTCCCAGAGGTGATTGTGTTGCCCGTGGCTCTGATTAGAACAGAACTCTCTAGAGCGTATCTGCCCTCGGCCGTTAATGCATGATTTCATTGATCCATGTCTCTGTGAGGTCACTGGATGCACAACCAATGAGATAAGATCATGCATTAACGGCCGAGGGAAGATACACTCCAGAGAGTTCTGTTCTAACCAGAGCCTTGGGTGCCGCAACCACCTCTGGGAACCTAACCATGGGTCCCAACCCCCATGACGTGCTTTTAAAGGTTCTTGGACAGACCGGACTATTATCCGATGGACATTTGTCTGTCAGATTTTCTGTTGCACATGCATTTTGTCCAAGAACCCTTAAAAGCTTGTTGTGGGGGGTGGGACCCATGGTTAGGTTTCTAGAGCTGGTTCTCTGATTAGAACAGAACTATCTGGAGCAAATCTGCTCTTTGCTGTTAATGCATGATCTTATCTGATTGGTTGTGCATTCAGTGACCTCACAGAGACACGGACCAATCAGATCATGCATTAACGGCCAAGATGGACGCAGATAGATAGAGCTCCAAAGTTTGGTCAGCTTAAAATCACCAAAACAAGTGGATGATAGGAGCCTTCTTTCTCCAAATGTAAGATAAGGGTCCCTGACCACAACTAATCACTCCAGTGCAAGCCGGACAAAAAATTATTTTGCACCTACGCAGTTTTGGCGTAAAAAGCTCTTGTAAGAAAAAATAAGTGATCAGAGCTACAAGGAGTGCAAAACGCATCCGACCATGTGGAAACCGATACGGATCCTATAAAAATGCAGTGAGTACATCTTCTTATTAAATGTGTCACATACTACTGCCACCAATGCAGCAGATCAAACTAAGACATGAGAAAACACTCACATCCACACTGAACACATGTAAATGGAAGGCATAGAGTAACTCACACACAAAGTTCAGTGAGGAAACTGGCGGCATGTTTATTTAATATCCACTAAGAAAGGATCACACAGAGAGGCAATGCAATCTTTATGGGCCTGTATAAAATGAGGCTAAATATCTATATTCTCTCACTTTAATTCGATTTATATCTTAACAAATCTGAACTGTGAGCGAAGAGAGTAAATCAGCAGAAGATATAACTTTGCTTTTAAATGGTGTACATAGCAGTGTGTTAAGGAACAGAAGACTGATCACACATTCTAGCCTGCAGAAACACTATGACCTCTAGGAGAGCACTTAAATCTAAAAAGCTAAATAAGGGCTCCAATACTACCACCCCTAAAGTGCATGCCTTCTTTAAAACAGTGGACTTAAGCAATGCAGCAGCTGCCAATAAACTAGACACAGCGCAACCAGACATGTCTGATCAAGAGATGGGACCTAAAGCAGATGCATCAATAACTAGAGCAGACTTGCAAGCCTTACCCTCTAAGGAGGACTTTAACACTTTTATAAACACTAGCCTCTCTGAAGTAAAAAAGGAAATCAATGACAATTAGAAGAGGATGCAGTACAAACAGACAGAATGTTAGACATGCAAACTAGAAAAACTTCTCATAATGCTTCAATGAAACAACAACTACAAGAGCAGGTTGAAGACCTTGACAATAGAGAGAGGCGACAGAACATCAGGATAAGGAGCATCCCAGAATGCATTAAAACATCAGATCTACTCCCCTACCTTCAAAAATTGTTCAATAGTCTTCTGAAAAATGAAGAGGTTACAGAATTCCCACTTGACAGATACCACAGGGCACTAAGGCCTACACCTAAAGACACAGCACCGCCAAGGAACGTTATACTAAAATTTGAGAGCTTCAGGTGCAAAGAAAATGTCCTTGCAGCAGCAAGAAAGAAATCTGCAATACAATTTGAGGGTCACCAGCTGTACCTCTACGCTGACCTTACTCAACTTACTCTAGCCAAGAGGAGAGAAACCAGATACCTCACCTTGCACCTCAGGGATCTGGGTATCCCTTATAGATGGGGATTTCCCTTTTGCCTGAAGGTTTTAAAGGACAATGAAACAGCCACATCTAAAACACCGGAGGATCTCGAAACCTTTTGCTCCCAGCTACAAATCAAAACACTGTCTCTTCCATCTCTCAAAGAGGATACTCAAAGTTCTAGACAACCTAAACTACATAGACAAGAATGGATTGCTGTTTCTCATAAACAAAAGAATAATTACCACAGACATCCCAAAACCGGCCCAAGCAGCGAATCTACCTCCAATTACCTGAAAAGAGATCAAACAGTAGCGAATCCCATCCTTCCTGTGATCAAATAGAGACTCACCAAGGAAATCTAATTTGTTCAATGTGAATTGTTATTAAATAGGACACTTTGAATACTACGTAAAGAGCCTATGCATATTGCAGACAATGGACTCATCACAAGTTTCCTAGATACACAGCTTGGACTCTTGAAGACCTTATACTATGAGGCTTATTTATAAAGCCGTCAACCGCAAATACGCTGGAATTCCGCAGCGTAATTGTGGAGCGCTTGATTCGCCTTATTTATCAAAGGCTACAGACCGGCAAAAGTAGAAATTTGTGACGTAACATACGATCCACCGGTTTCAGTCCGACACAGATCAATGGTTACGTCACTACAGATGTTCCGAATGCAAATTCGGCACTATCTGACTACTTTTGCTAGTTAACAAATATCTATTCCGGCCCAGCGTACCTGGTTTTCAATCCGCCGCCTCCAGGAATCAATGGGAGTCTGAAAGCAGCGAAAGCTTATGTTCGCTACTGCCCGATATCCCATTGATTCCTATGGGAGAATAAAAGTTAAGTTTACACCTAACATCCTAACATGTACCCCGAGGCTAAACACCCCTAATCTGCCGACCCCTACACCGCCGCCACCTACATTATAGTTATTAACCCCTAATCTACCGCCCCGCCACCGCCGCCACCTAAATAAAAGTTATTAACCCCTAATCTGCCGCTCCCGACACCGCCGCCACCTACATAAAGTTATTAACCCCTATCCCATCGCTCCCGGAGCCCACCGCAACTAAATAAAGTTATTTACCCCTAAACCCCTGGCCTCCCACATCACTAGCACTTACTAAACCTATTAACCCCTAAACCGCCAGCCCCCCACATCGCCATAAACTAACTTAAACTATTAACCCCTAAACCTAACAACCAGCTAACTTTACATTAAATATTAACTCATCCCTATCTTATAATAAATTTAAGCTTACCTTTAGATTTAAATTAAACTATATTAAACTATTAATTAATCTACCCTAACTGTTATACTAAAATTACATTAAACTATATTAAACTAATTAATTTAATCTACCCTAACCATTATACTAAAATTACAATAAACTATATTAAATTAATAATTAACCTACCCTAACTTTTAAACTAAAATTACAATAAACTACAAATTAAATTAACTATATTACATATTTAAACACCTAACCCTACTCAAATAATTTAAATCTACACAAAAAAATTACAAAGTTACAAAAACTAACAACTAAGTTACAAAAAATAACAAACACTAAGTTACAAAAAATAAAAAATAAATTATCAAAGATTTAAACAAATACACCTAATCTAAGGGCCCTATGAAAATAAAAAAGCCCCCCCAAAATAATAATCCCTAACCTACAATAAACTACAAATAGCCCTTAAAAGGGCCTTTTGCGGGGCAACCCCCCAACAGTAAAACCCACCACCCACACAACCAACCCCCCAAATAAAATCCTAATCTAAAAAAAAACCTAAGATCCCCATTGCCCTGAAAAGGGCATTTGGATGGGCATTGCCCTTAAAAGGGCATTTAGCTCTATTGCAGCCCAAACCCTAATCTAAAACTAAAACCCACCCAATAAAACCTTAATAAATCCTAACACTAACCCCAGAAGATTCACTTACAGTTTTGAAGATCCGACATCCATCCTCCAAGAAGCCAGCAGAAGTCTTCATCCAAGCAGCCAAAGTCTTCATCCAAGCCCGCAGAAGTCTTCACCCAGACGGCATCTTCTATCTTCATCCATCGGCGCGGAGCTGCTCCATCTTCAAGACATCCGACACGGAGCATCCTCTTCTGACGACGGCTTCTTCGGAATGAAGGTTCCTTTAGATGACGTCATCCAAGATGGCATCCCTTAGATTCCGATTGGCTGATAGGAATTAAGGTTGAAAAAATCCTATTGGCTGTTGCAATCAGCCAATAGGATTGAACTTCAATCCTATTGGCTCATCCAATCAGCCAATAGGATTGAGCTTGCATTCTATTGGCTGTTCCAATCAGCCAATAGAATCCCAGCTCAATCCTATTGGCTGATTGCAACAACCAATAGGATTTTTTCAACCTGAATTCTTATTGGCTGATAGAATTCTATCAGCCAATCGGAATCTAAGGGACGCCATCTTGGATGACGTCATTTAAAGGAACCTTCATTCCGAAGAAGCCGTCGTCAGAAGAGGATGCTCCGCGTCGGATGTCTTGAAGATGGAGCTGCTCCATGCTGGATGGATGAAGATAGAAGATGCCGTCTGGATGAAGACTTCTGTGGGCTTGGATGAAGACTTCGGCCGCTTGGATGAATACTTCTGCTGGCTTCTTGGAGGATGGATGTCGGATCTTCAAAACTGTAAATGAATCTTCTGGGGTTAGTGTTAGGATTTTTTAAGGTTTTATTGGGTGGGTTTTAGTTTTAGATTAGGGTTTGGGCTGCAATAGAGCTAAATGCCCTTTTAAGGACAATGCCCATCCAAATGCCCTTTTCAGTGCAATGGGGAGCTTAGGTTTTTTTAGATTAGGATTTTATTTGAGGGGTTGGTTGTGTGGGTGGTGGGTTTTACTGTTGGGGGGTTGTTTGTATTTTTTATTTACAGGTAAAAGAGCTGATTACTTTGGGGCAATCCCCCACAAAAGGCCCTTTAAAGGGCTATTTGTAGTTTATTGTAGGTTAGGGTTTTTTTATTTGGGGGGGGGAGGGCTTTTTATTTTCATAGGGCCCTTAGATTAGTTGTAATTAGGTTAAATCTTTGATAATTTATTTTTTATTTTTTGTAACTTAGTGTTTATTTTTTTGAGTAACTTACGCCTAGATTTAGAGTTGGGCGGTAGCCGTGAAAACCAGCGTTAGAGGCTCCTAACGCTGGTTTTTACCGCCCGCTGGTATTTGGAGTCAGTCAGGAAAGGGTCTAACGCTCACTTTCCAGCCGCAACTTTTCCATACCGCAGATCCCCTTACGTCAATTGCGTATCCTATCTTTTCAATGGGATCTTTCTTATGCCGGTATTTAGAGTCGTGGCTGAAGTGAGCATTAGAAATCTAACGACAAAACTCCAGCCGCAGAAAAAAGTCAGTAGTTAAGAGCTTTCTGGGCTAACGCCGGTTCATAAAGCTCTTAACTACTGTGCTCTAAAGTACACTAACACCCATAAACTACCTATGTACCCCTAAACCGAGGTCCCCCCACATTGCCGCCACTATATTTAAATTTTTTAACCCCTAATCTTCTGCTCCGTACACTGCCGCCAACTACGTTATCCCTATGTACCCCTAATCTGCTGCCCCTAACACCGCCGACCCCTATATTATATTTATTAACCCCTAATCTGCCCCCCACAACGTCGCCTCCACCTGCCTACACTTATTAACCCCTAATCTGCCGACCGGACCGCGCCGCTATTATAATAAAGTTATTAACCCCTAATCCGCATCACTCCCGCCTCAATAACCCTATAATAAATAGTATTAACCCCTAATCTGCCCTCCCTAACATCGCCGACACCTAACTTCAAGCATTAACCCCTAATCTGCCGACCGGAGCTCACCGCTATTCTAATAAAATTTTTAACCCCTAAAGCTAATTCTAACCCTAACCCTAACACCCCCCTAACTTAAATATAATTTAAATCTAACGAAATAAATTAACTATTATTAAATAAATTATATTCCTATTTAAAGCTAAATACTTACCTGTAAAATAAACCCTAATATAGCTACAATATAAATTATAATTATATTGTAGCTATTTTAGGATTTATATTTATTTTACAGGTAACTTTGTATTTATTTTAACCAGGTACAATAGCTATTAAATAGTTAATAACTATTTAATAGTTACCTAGTTAAAATAATTATAAAATTACCTGTAAAATAAATCCTAACCTAAGTTACAATTAATCCTAACACTACACTATCAATACATTAATTAAATACAATACCTACAAATAACTACAATTAAATAAACTAACTAAGTTACAAAAAATAAAAAAATATTTACAAACATTAGAAAAATATTACAACAATTTTAAACTAATTACACCTACTCTAAGCCCCCTAATAAAATAACAAAGACCCCCAAAATAAAAAAATGCCCTACCCTATTCTAAATTTAAAAAGTTCAAAGCTCTTTTACCTTACCAGCCCTTAAAAGGACCTTTTGTGGGGCATGCCCCAAAGAATTCAGCTCTTTTGCCTGTAAAAAAAAACATACAATACCCCCCCAACATTACAACCCCCCACCCACATACCCCTAATCTAACCCAAACCCCCCCTTAAATAAACCTAACACTAAGCCCCTGAAGATCTTCCTACCTTATCTTCACCTCGCCGGGTATCACCGATCGGTCCTGGCTCCGAAATCTTCATCCAACCCAAGCGGGGGCTGGCGATCCATAATCCTGCGGCTGAAGAGGTCCAGAAGAGGCTCCAAAGTCTTCATCCTATCCGGGAAGAAGAGGCGATCCAGACCGGCAACCATCTTGATCCAAGCGGCATCTTCTATCTTCATCCGATGAGGAACGGCTCCATCGTGAAGACCTCCAGCGCGGATCAATCTTCTTCCTCCGACGTCCAACTGAAGAATGACGGTTCCTTTAAGGGACGTCATCCAAGATGGCGTCCCTCGAATTCCGATTGGCTGATAGGATTCTATCAGCCAATCGGAATTAAGGTAGGAAAATTCTGATTGGCTGATGTATTGTTCCGATCAGCCAATAGAATGCGAGCTCAATCTGATTGGCTGATCGGATCAGCCAATCGGATTGAACTTGATTCTGACTGGCTGATTCCATCAGCCAATCAGAATTTTCCTACCTTAATTCCGATTGGCTGATAGAATCCTATCAGCCAATCGGAATTCGAGGGACGCCATCTTGGATGACGTCCCTTAAAGGAACCGTCATTCTTCAGTTGGATGTCGGAGGAAGAAGATTGATCCGCGCTGGAGGTCTTCACGATGGAGCCGTTCCTCATCGGATGAAGATAGAAGATGCCGCTTGAATCAAGATGGTTGCCGGTCTGGATCGCCTCTTTTTCCCGGATAGGATGAAGACTTTGGAGCCTCTTCTGGACCTCTTTAGCCGCAGGATTATGGATCGCCAGCCCCCGCTTGGGTTGGATGAAGATTTCGGAGCCAGGACCGATCGGTGATACCCGGCGAGGTGAAGATAAGGTAGGAAGATCTTCAGGGGCTTAGTGTTAGGTTTATTTAAGGGGGGTTTGGTTTAGATTAGGGGTATGTGGGTGGTGGGTTGTAATGTTGGGGGGGATATTGTATGTTTTTTTTTACAGGCAAAAGAGCTGAATTCTTTGGGGCATGCCCCACAAAAGGTCCTTTTAAGGGCTGGTAAGGTAAAAGAGCTTTGAACTTTTTAAATTTAGAATAGGGTAGGGCATTTTTTTATTTTGGGGGTCTTTGTTATTTTATTAGGGGGCTTAGAGTAGGTGTAATTAGTTTAAAATTGTTGTAATATTTTTCTAATGTTTGTAAATATTTTTTTATTTTTTGTAACTTAGTTCTTTTTTATTTTTTGTACTTTAGTTAGTTTATTTAATTGTAGTTATTTGTAGGTATTGTATTTAATTAATGTATTGATAGTGTAGTGTTAGGTTTAATTGTAGGTAATTGTAGGTATTTTATTTAATTTATTTATTGATAGTGTAGTGTTAGGTTTAATTGTAACTTAGGTTAGGATTTATTTTACAGGTAATTTTGTTATTATTTTAACTAGGTAACTATTAAATAGTTATTAACTATTTAATAGCTATTGTACCTGGTTAAAATAATTACAAATTTGCCTGTAAAATAAATATTAATCCTAAAATAGCTACAATATAATTATAATTTATATTGTAGCTATATTAGGGTTTATTTTACAGGTAAGTATTTAGCTTTAAATAGGAATAAGTTATTTAATAAGAGTTAATTTATTTCGTTAGAATAAAATTATATTTAACTTAGGGGGGTGTTAGGGTTAGAATTAGCTTTAGGGGTTAAAACATTTATTAGAGTAGCGGTGAGCTCCGATCTGCAGATTAGGGGTTAATACTTGAAGTTAGGTGTCGGCAATGTTAGGGAGGGCAGATTAGGGGTTAATACTATTTCTTATAGGGTTATTGAGGCGGGAGTGAGGCGGATTAGGGGTTAATACATTTATTATAGTAGCGCTCAGGTCCGGTCGGCAGATTAGGGGTTAATAAGTGTAGTTAGGTGGAGGCGACGTTGGGGGCAGCAGATTAGGGGTTAATAAATATAATATAGGGGTCGGCGATGTTAGGGCAGCAGATTAGGGGTACATAGGGATAATGTAGGTGGCGGGGGTGTACGGAGCGGCAGATTAGGGGTTAAAAATAATATGCAGGGGTCAGCGATAGCGGGGGCGGCAGATTAGGGGTTAATAAGTGTAAGGTTAGGGGTGTTTAGACTCGGGGTACATGTTAGAGTGTTAGGTGCAGACGTAGGAAGTGTTTCCCCATAGGAAACAATGGGGCTGCGTTAGGAGCTGAACGCAGCTTTTTTGCAGGTGTTAGGTTTTTTTTCAGCTCAAACAGCCCCATTGTTTTCTATGGGGGAATCGCGCAAGAGCACGTTTTTGAAGCTGGCCGCGTCCGTAAGCACCGCTGGTATCGAGAGTTGCAGTGGCGTTAAATTATGCTCTACGCTCCCTTTTTGGAGCCTAACGCACTGAAAACCCAGCCATTCTGTGAACTCTAAATACCAGCGGTATTTAAAAGGTGCGGGGGAAAAAAAGCACGCGTAGCTAACGCACCCCTTTGGCCGCAAAACTCTAAATCTAGGCGTTAGTGTTTGTTATTTTTTGTAACTCAGTTGTTAGTTTTTTGTAACTTTGTAATTTTTTAGTGTAGATTTAAATTATTTGAGTAGGGATAGGAGTTTAAATATGTAATATAGTTAATTTAATTTGTAGTTTAATGTAATTTTAGTTTAAAAGTTGTTAGATTACTTTTTATTTTAATATAGTTTAATGTAATTCTATTATAATAGTTAGGGTAGGTTAATGATTAATTTAATATAGTTTAATGTAATTTTAGTATAACAGTTAGGGTAGGTTAATTATTAATTTAATATAGTTTAATGTAATTTTAAAGGTAAGTTTAATTTTATTATAAGATAGGGATGAGTTAAAATTTAATATAAAGTTAGAGGGTTGTTAGGTTTAGAGGTTAATAGGTTAATTTAGTTTATGGCGATATGGGGGGCTGGCGGTTTAGGGGTTAATAACTTTATTTAGTTGGGGTGGGCTCCAGGAGCGGAGGAATTGGGGTTAATAACTTTATTAGAGTGGCGGCGGTGTAGGGGGCAGCAGATTAGGGGTTAATAACATAATGTAGGTAGCAGCGGTATAGGGGGTGACAGATTAGGGGTTAATAAGTATAATGTAAGTGGTGGCGGTGTAGGGGGCAGCAGATTAGGGGGTATTAACATAATGTAGGTGGCGGTGGGCTCCGGGAGCGTAGGAATAGGGGTTAATAACTTTATTAGAGTGGCGGTGGGGTCCGGGTGCGGGGGTTTAGGGGTAAATAACTTTATTTAGTTGCGGCGGGGTCGGCGAGAAGCGTGATAGGGGTTAATCAGTTTAGTATAGTGTGGGTGCTTAGTTACAGTATACAAATAAAGCTGGGAAAAAGCCGAAGAGCAGCGAGATCGATGACTGTTAACAACAGTCCGCTGCTCATCGCCCCGTACTTGGTGCGCTGCTTTTTGACAGCTTTTTTGTTAAATATGGAGAACGTATTCAGGTCCGCGGCAGTGGAGTTAGGCGATGTCAGGCGAGTGTATTGGTGCCGTCGAATGAAAGTAAGTTGACGGCTTGATAAGTAGGCCTCTTCAAGTGTAAGTATAAACTATTCCATTGTGAAGAATGTAATTCTCAAATCTATACCAAATAGTCCTTAAAGGGCCTTTTGTGGCATTGCCCCAACAGTAAAACCCACCGCCCACATAACCAACCCCCCAAATAAAATCCTAACTAAAAAAACCTAAGCTCCCCATTGCCCTGAAAAGGGCATTTAGATGGGCATTGCCCTTAAAAGGGCATTTAGCTCTTTTTCAACTGCCCAAACCCTAATCTAAAAATAAAACTCACCCAATAAACCCTTAAAAAAACCTAACACTAACCCCCGAAGATCCACTTACAGTTTTGAAGACCGGACATCCATCCTCAACGAAGCCGGGAGAAGTCTTCATCCAAGCGGCAAGAAGTCCTCAACGAAGCCGGGAGAAGTCTTCATCCAAGTCGGCAGAAGTGGTCCTCCAGACAGGCAGAAGTCTTCATCCAGACGGCATCTTCTATCTTCACCCTTCCGACGGAGAGCGGCTCCATCTTCAAGACATCTGGCGAGGAGCATCCTCTTCTTTCCACGGCTAACGATGAATGAAGGTTCCTTTAAATGACGTCATCCAAGATGGTGTCCCTTGAATTCCAATTGGCTGATAGAATTCTATCAGCCAATCGGAATTAAAGGTGAACAAATCGTATTGGCTGATGCAATCAGCCAATAGGATTGAGCTCACATTCTATTGGCTGTTCCAATCAGCCAATAGAATGCGAGCTCAATCCTATTGACTGATTGCATCAACCAATAGGATTTTTTCACATTTAATTCCGATTTTTTTTTTACAGGTAAAAGAGCTGATTTCTTTGGGGCAATGCCCCGCAAAAGACCCTTTTAAGGGCTATTGGTAGTTTAGTTTAGGCTAGGGTTTTTTTTACTTTGGAGGGGCTTTTAGATTAGGTGTATATAGTTTAAATATCTGATAATTTCTTTTTTTATTTTGTGTAATTTAGTCGGGGTTTTTTAATGCAATTTAGGTAATTGTATTTAATAAATGTAATTTATGTAATTGTAGTGTAAGGTTAGATGTTAGTGTAACTCAGGTTAGGTTTTATTTTACAGGTAAATTTTATTTTAGCTAGGTAGTTAGTAAATAGTTAATAACTATTTAGTAACTATTCTACCTAGTTAAAATAAATACAAACTTGCCTGTAAAATAAAAATAAAACCTAAGCTAGATACAATGTAACTATTAGTTATATTGTACCTAGCTTAGGGTTTATTTTATAGGTATTTAGTTTTAAATAGGAATAATTTAGGTAATGATAGTAGGTTTTATTTAGATTTATTTTAATTATATTTAAGTTAGGGGGTGTTAGGGTTAGGGTTAGACTTAGGTTTAGGGGTTAATCAATTTAGTATAGTTACGGCGACGTTGTGGGTGGCAGATTAGGGGTTAATAATAATTAACTAGGGTTTGTGATGTGGGAGTGCGGCAGTTTAGGGGTTAATATTTTTATTATAGTGGTGGCGATGTCCGGATCGGCAGATTAGGGGTTAATAAGTATAATGTAGCTGTCGGCGATGTCGGGGGCGGCAGATTAGGGGTTAATAAGTGTAAGATTAGGGGTGTTTAGACTCGGGGTTCATGTTAGGGTGTTAGGTGTAAACATACATTTTGTTTCCCCATAGGAATCCCTGGGGCTGCATTACTGAGCTTTACGCTGCTTTTTTGCAGGTGTTAGACTTTTTCTCAGCCGGCTCTCCCCATTGATGTCTATGGGGAAATCGTGCACGAGCATGTAAAATCAGTTCAACGCAGCTTTCAGCAGCGCTGGTATTGGAGTGCGGTATGGAGCTCAATTTTGCTCTATGCTCACTTTTTGCCTGATAACGCCGGGTTTTTATAAACCTATAATACCATAGCTGTAGGGAAGTGAGCGGTGACAATAACGTGCAAGTTAGCACCGCACCCCTCATAACGCAAAACTCTTAATCTAGCCGTTAGTCTGTTGCTAGTAGGCAGTCCTGATTTATTTATGTTTTAGTTAAAATATTTTTGTCTTTTTAAACATGTTTTCTTCTGGCAATAACATTATCAAAAACAAGATTTTGCTGTTTGATGTTCCTTCTTGTTTGCTGCAGATAAAGATCTCTTGAATGGGTTTTTGTTAAATCAGAAGCAATCTTCTTACCGTAATAGAAATACTTGTTGATAATTAAAAAAAAAACATGCCACTGTAGACTTAAGTACGGTGAGACTATGGGCGATATGTATCAAGCCGTCAACCTAAAATACGCCAGAATTCAGCATCGTAATTGTTGCGAGATTGATCCAACCTAGTTATCAAAGCCTACAGACAGGCAAAAGTTGAAATTTGTGACGTAATATAAGATCCGCCGGTCTCAATCCGACACAGATCGATGCTTACGTCATTACAGAAATCAGCCAATAGGATTTGAGCAGCTCTCATTCTATTGGCTGTTCCAATCAGCCAATAGGATTTTCGCAGCTCTAATCCTATTGGCTGATTTAAATCTTTCAGCCAATAGGAATGCAAGGGACGCCATCTTGGATGGCGTCCGTTGCATTGAAGTTTCAGTTTACGGCGGTGACCGTATGAAGAGGATGCTCTGCGACGGATGTCTTCAGGATGGACCCGCTCACCGCCAGATGGATGAAGATAGAAGATGCCGTCTGGATGAAGACTTCTTGCTGCCTGGATGAGGACTTCTATGGCTGGATGAAGATGGAAGAGGCCGTCCAGATGAAGACTTCTTGCCACCTGGATAAGGACCTTCAAGCGGGACTTCAAGAACTGTAAGTGAATCGTCAGGGGTTAGTGTTAGGTTTTTTTAAGGTTTTTTTTTGGTGGGTTTTATTTTTAGATTAGGGTCTGGGCATGTAAAATAGCTAAATGCCCTTTTAAGGGCAATGCCCATACAAATGCCCTTTTCAGGGCAATGGGGAGCTTAAGTTATTTTAAAAAAAATTTATTTGGGGGGGGGGTTGGTTGGTTGGGTGGTGGGTTTAACTGTTGGGGGGGTGTTTGTATTTTTTTGCAATGTAAAAGAGCTGTTACCTTTGAGGCAATGCCCCACAAAACGCCCTTTTAAGGGCCATTGATAGTTTATTGAAGGCTATGTGCTTTTTTTATTTTGGGGGGATTTTGTATTTTGATAGGGCTATTAGATTAGGTGTAATTCTTTTTATTTTTGATAATGTGTTTTTTTTCTCGTAATATAGTGGGGGTTTTTTGTAACTTATTTTTTTTTGTGTACTTTTAATAATGTTTAATAGTAGATTTAAATAATTTGAGTAGGGTTAGGTTTTTTAATATATAATTTAGTTTATTTAATTGGTAGTAAAATAATTAGGATAGGTTAATTAATAGTTTATTTTAATTCTACAGGTAAGTTTAAATTTATTTGAAGATAGGGATGTTTAATTTAAAGCTAGCGGCTTGTTTGGTTTAGGGGTTAATAGCTTAATTTAATTTATGGCAATGTGGGTGGCTGACGATTTAGGGATTAATAGGTTTAGTTAGCGGCGGGTTTGGGGAGTGGTGGGATAGGGGTTAATATGTTTATTTAGGTTGCAGCGGGATAGGGGTTAATAACTTTATTAGCTTGCGGCTGGGTCGGGGAGTGGCGGGATAGGAGTTAATAACTTTATTTAGGTTGCAGCGATGTTGGGGAGTGGCAGGATAGGGGTTAAATATTTTAGTATAGCTGCGGCGTTTAGTAACAGGGTATGAATAAAGTTGGGAAAAAGCCGAATAGACGTGAGATCGATGACTGCTGGTAAACAACAGTCCAATGCTTATGTCCCGTACTTGGTGCACGTATTTTTGCCGGCTTTTTTCATAAATAGGGAGAGCGTATTGAGATACGTGGCCGTGATGTTAGACGAGCGTATTAATGCCGGCGAATGCAACATAGTTGACAGCTTGATACATATACCCCTATAAATTTTTGGTGACATTTTAGTGGCTATATTCTTTCAATACAATAAACTACATAAATTGAAGATGGAATAATTTATAGTATTTTTAAAAAAATTCTTTTATAGAAGATAAGTTAAGTTGCAGCCACTTTTTTCTACTAGAAAATGATTTGCTGTACTGTTCTTCTTGATTGAACACAAAAATCTTGGAAAAATGTAAAGCATGTCTTCTAAATCAATCATTGAATTTTTTAAAAAAACTTTTACATTAATAACAATTAAAACAAATTGACAAGATGCCCAGACTACCTATCATGCCCATTTTTAACAAAATTGATTAATTTTGAACATGTTAATTATTATTAATGATATACATGGTAATTATATGGTATATTGTAAAAGAATATTAAATCCAAACAACTCAAATGTAATTTCTTCAGCTGGCAAATCACCTTTGCACACATAGATACACATAAATATGTACACACACAGACAAAAATACATATACATATAAACATTGTTATTAATAAAACATATCTACATTTTTCTATCTATCTATCTATCTATCTATCTATTATATATATATATATATATATATATATATATATATATATATATATATATATATATATATATATATATATATATATATATATATATATCTAAAGGGGCAACCAGATCTAGATTCCCTACTCAGCGTGTTTAGAAGAATATGGCTGCAACTCACTCACAAGGCCCAATGAAGGCCAAAACGATTGTCTGGGGTTGCAGTGTTCCTTGTTCCGAGAGAAATTGCCTGGTATTTTGGTGCTGGACTGACTGTAATAGGCAGGATCATACTGATATACTACAGGAAAGTTCTACTCTGTGAAATGCATTACTGGACACTGGACTAAAAAGAATCTGCACAAAGGTGGTAAATCACCATAGAAAAAGTTGACAAGTTAGTAAGCTGGTTGTTTGTTCCTGAGAGTGCACATTTGGTCAAACTGTGATAAACCTAGGAACCACTTCACGGTCTCTTCTTACCTGGGTCCTAACCTACAGCTAACACATGCTGGCTTCCTAAAAACACTGAGAACTCCCAAGGGTGTCACAACTATTGTAACTTACCCTAAACACAGACAAATACAGGTAGCCCACAGTTTACGCCGGGGTTAGGTTCCAGAAGGAATGGCTGTAAATCGAAACCGTTGTAAATTGAAACCCAGTTTATAATGTAAGTCAATGGGAAGTGAGGGAGATAGGTTCCAGGCCCCTCTCAAAATTGTCATAGATAACACCTAATTATTTTTAAAGCTTTGAAATAAAGACTTTAAATGCTAAACAGCATTATAAACCTAATAAAATAATCACACAACACAGACTTCACTTGCATTTTTCTGCAAACAGTTCTTTCTATGCATTCCAATCTGGACTGATTTATAGACAGGAAGATCTTGTTCCTTTGAAATCTGCTCGATAGCTCAGGTCTGGGTAAACTGATTAATTTCAACTTGCTTGGCTTTGCTGCAACACAAGCAGACAGCTCCACCTTCTGGCTATTTTAATAAATGCACTGCTTCTCAATGCTTTTCAACAGTAGTCACATGACTGGAAAAAAAGGTTGTTATTCTGAAATGGTGTAAATTGAACCGTTGTAAAACAAGGCCCACCTGTATATATATATATATATATATATATATATATATATATATATATATATATATATATATATATATATATATATATATATATATATATATATATATTATATTATATTATTATATTTAAATTATATTATATTTAAATTAAACTACTTTTTTCTTTTTTTTTTAACATGCCTTTGCTTAGAACACCTTCTGGTTTTCATTCAAAATCTAGTTTTTTATTATTATATATTAGGTGAGGGATTTAGCGTGGCTGCGCTATAAAACCTCTAGAAGTTACAGTGCCCGAGGCTTTTGCTAGAGTGCAAACATTTTACTTTCAAATCGAAAGTAAAAATGGTAGTGCTATAGATTGTGCTCCAGCAATGATAGCGCAACATAGTGCTGCCATTTTTACACTCCACTTGTAATCTAGGACTATATCGGGAGCAAATATCGGAAATATTGTGATCAACCACATATATCGTTTTATTGTTGCACTGTTGCTTGCAAATAACACATTAGAGCATTTTCCTTTTAAAATTTAAAAAGCTCATATTTTTCCGGAAAAAATAATTAAATATCTACTGTATATATTTTAATATATTGCTCTTTGATATTGGTTACCTAAATTGATTAAGTATAACTGAATATTAGATATATTATATGATAAATCTGAATGTTCATTTATAGATAGACTATATAGATATATAGGTACAGTCATTTATAATTATATATATATTTATTTATATAAATATATATAAATATAGTTTAAATTGTGTATATATGTGTGTGCATTTCCATGCCTTCATTGCTTTTACAAACAAGATTGTTGTGATTTATTTTGTCTCTTTATTTATAGCTGATTCAGTTTGTATAAATGTGTTTGTGTTCCCTGTGTATCAGTGCTCTGTGAGGTTTGAACATGAATGTTTGCGTCTAGCACGATAACACATTTACCCTGTGCCAGATTGTGAAGGTGGGACTGTGTTTGTATCAGTGCAGGGGTTAACAGCAGCAGTGTGTGTGTGTCAGATGTCTGTCTAGGCGCGTGTGTGTGCAATTTCAGGGTGGGTGATGTTATTGCCACTAGCTCATTACGCTGATATTGTTTTTTAATCAGTGCCATGGAAACCATGATGCAAGTTTATATCTAACACCTGATCCTCTATCTCTCTCTCCGCTCTCCTCTCCTCCGCTCAAATGTTTCTTCCTGCAAGGCCTCTGAGACCATCTGCAAGAACTTGTGTGTGGGGGGACCTCATGCTCAGCTCTGCATAGTTTCCATAATGGGCATTACAGTACATGGACCCCATAGTGAACACCATATTTTAATGTTAATTATATTCCTTTGCTGTTTAATGCAGATACTGCTTACATAATGTAAACTTTTTTTTTTCTAGCCAAGCTTAATTCATTTTTTTATGGAAAAACTATGTATTGATTTGTGGTGGTTTTACACAATGCTAAAGCCAATTACAAAAGATACATTACCACTTTATCTTCAGTAGCCTTTGCTCTTCTTTTCCAAAATTCCCTGTGCCCCCCTTTTCTTATAAAGTCTTATTTATTAATGTAAATGTATATTTCCCATGATGAGTGTCAGCTGTGTGTCATGGTGACAATTACTGCAGTGTCCCACTTACCAGAGTGTGAACCCACGACCAGATAACTGCCAGGCATGTGTATATGAATGATTGCCTAAAACGTATATGTTTAGTAGCCATACATTTGCAGCTCCAGCGGCACCCGTATGCTCTTCTGGGTGCCATAAAAGGTTCACATGAGCATCAAGTTGATGCGTTTCCAGAGTGCCAGCTCTTTATTATTATTATTATTATCAGTTATTTGTAGAGCACCAACAGATTCCGCAGCACTAAAAACATGGGTCTAACATGCAAGGTAACAATTATGGGAGACAAAGGGATAGAGGGTCCTGCAAAGAGTGTCACTGTTGTACATCAGGTCTCATGGAGGTGATCTACAAAGCAGCTAGGCTCGTAGGCTCACATGCTAAGGGGTTCAAGGGGATAACCAAAAGAGTAGAGGAACTAAGATAAGAAAATATTAGTGTATATTATAGTTCTTCTACGAAACTGACGCACTAGTGTATAATGCAAAATATCTGTGTCTTTAGTTAAAGGGACAGTCTTCTTTAAAATAGTTATAGTTTACCCATTCCCTAGTTTTGCATAACCAACACTGGTATATTAATACAGTTTTTACCTCTGTGATTACCTTGTATCTAAGCCTCTGCAGACTGCCCTCTTATTTCAGTTCTTTTGAGAGACTTGCATTTTAGCCAATCAGTGCTGACTCCTCAGTAATGAGCCCAATGTTATCTGTAATGTTATATGAAATACATAGACTAGCACTGTTTAAATGTGAAATGCTGTCAAAATGCACCAAGATAAGAGGTGGCCTGTAATGGTTTACAAATGAGTTTGAGCCTACCTAGATATATCTTTAAAAAAAAAAATACCAACAAAACAAAGCAAATTTGATAAAGTACATTTGAAAGTTGTTTAAAATTGCACAGCCTATCTGAATCATGAAAGCTTAATTTTGACTTGACTGGCCCTTTAAATTATATGAAAAGCTAGCAAATAATGATGGTAGATTACAAAGTTTTTTTTCCCACTATGTATAATTAGACATTTTAGATGGAATTCCCTTTATGATGTTACATAAGTCATACCTGGCTATACTTGAGTGGTACTGTGTAATCTTTGACCTAAGATCCTTGCTCCAGACTTTGTGTGACTTACTTTAGTTGATCCCTTAAAGGGCCATAATACCCAAATGTTTAAACACTTGAAAGTGATGCAGCATAGCTGTAAAAAGCTGACTAGAAAATATCACCTGAGCATCTCTATGTAAAAAAGAAAGATATTTTACCTCAAAAGTTCCTCAGTAGCCACCTCCCATTGTAAAGGATTTCTAAGCAGCATTTTAGTGTGTCTGTCCTGGGACATCTGAAGGGATGAGCATCGTGAACTCTCATATTATTTCACCAATCAGGTAAAGGAAGCTTACTATGAAATCTCATGAGAGTTAAGTCAAATCTCATGAGATCACAGTAAGAGTTCATGACCTCAGCACTGCTGATGCTGATTGGCTGCTGTTCATTTCTTCATTTTTTTTTATTTTTACCTGCAGCTGGGAGCAGGTGAAGTATAACTTTTTACACAGAACTAACTCTGCTGAGCTGAGTAAATTGTGAGGTAAAATATCTTCCTTTTTTACATAGAGATGCTCAGGTGATATTTTCCTGTCAGCTTTTTACAGTTATACTGCATCAGTTTCAAGTGATTTAGCATATGAGTATTATGTCCCTTTAAGCGTAAATGGATATCATTTGCACAATGTATTAGAAGAACACGCATCTTCATCTGGGGTGGGGTGGCTGCTTTTGGATCTCATGGTATTTAATTCCCTCAATCACCCTTGAGCCTTAAAAACCCCCAAGACACAACATTTGAAAGGCAATTGCCTGGTATTTTAAATGGTTTGTCTTGGGTGTTAAAATGTAAGCACAAAAAATAACAATACACTAGTTTAAGCGCAATAATAATAATATAAAAACATATACATCCTGATAACAGGCCATCAAAAAGGCCTAGAGACTACCTTATTTTAAAAGCTAGAAGCCCCTATATATATGTTTTAATAGCCAGAGTGATCAGTGTGGTAATAATGATCACCTGGCCTGAATAAATGTCCATTTGTTTGCATAAGGGCTTGTCCAAAATCCAAGGTACACCTGTCAAAAGTCAGCAACATCACTGATCTGTGAGAGTTTACTGCTGCTGTCACAGGATGCTAAAATATGTGCGTTCCAAGATGGCGGTGCCCAGTTTAAAATGCAGCTTTCCTGGTTTAATGTCCCTTTAATATAAGCTGACCATATTGCCGCTTTAAAAAGGGACACATATGAAAAATACATATGTCAGGGCTGTTTTCAGGACTGTTTAAAGAAATGGTTTTGTATAAGAACCCTCACATATGTATTTTTCATATGGGTTCCTTCTTAAAGCGGCAATATGGTCAGCCTACTTTAATAGAAAATAGTAAATATCTGTATTGCTTCACGCAAGACGATAAGAGAAAAACTCTATTAATCTTGTTATTTAATATGGAATATTAGCCCAATAAAACGGTAATAATACTTGCAAAATGTTGATTCCCCTGAACACCACCTGCTACCCTTGATATGCAGCTTTTGGGCAAGTTTTATAAGCACCTCTGATTTTTAAGGTTTAAAAACATCATACAGCCCCTGGCTTTGTTGCATGTTCCTTCTGAGGGTTTCCTATCCTCATACACATATGGCCCGGACTGGCCATAGGTGGGCCAAGCTCTTACGTTGGCCTTGCTGCTATATAGCAGCCCCGCCGCCCCGCCCTCTGTTAATATAGGTAACAATAGGAAATCTGTTACATGCTGCCTATTTTGTAAAGCAGAAATGACATTTTCTGTCTGACTGTTAAGCAGAGCTGCTGCAGGATGGGAGATCTGGTCTATTATGGCTACCTTGCTGACGGAGATCTAACTGATGTGGGCTGATCCGCATTTAAAGGGACATTAAACACTGAAATGGAGATATAAAATGATAAATCATATATATATATATATATATATAAAAACTCTGCAATATACTTTCATTATTTATTTTGTCCTTTTTCCCTGTAATTCCATTCTGAAATTGAGAGCTTTTCAGTTGCTGTTAGAAATGGAAGTGCAGAACACTGTTATATTCCACACATACATTGGCTGCACAATCTAGTGACCTATTTATAACTGTCCCTAATTGACCACAGCAGAGAAGGTGACCTAAGTTATAACATGGCAGCTCCCATTATTTTATAGACACTAAGGGATACATTTATTAAATGTCAAGCGGACATGATTCACTATATCATATGCGGTCGGCATTTATCATTGCACAAGCATTTCTAGTGAAATGCAGACATGTGCGTTTCGATTCGGAACGAATCGAAATTCAGACGAATTTCTTAAATTCGGAGATTCGGATCGATTTGAATTTTCAAATTACAGTAGTACCGAATCTACCGAATAAATCCAAATTAGTTCGGATTTATTTATTACATTCGGATGGCCATGGATTACACTAGTATTGTACAGTATATTAGGTTATATCACTCTGCTATGGGTTACACCTAATATACAGTACATAATACTAGTCTAATACACAGCACATCCCACCTAATACATACCGAAAAATACCGAACCAAAATTCGAAAACATCAGAATCGATCCGAACCAAAATTAATTTTTCGGCCATGCACAAGTCTAGTGAAATGCTTGTTAATTGTGAAAACTAAAAGCGATAAACTTATAACCCTGTTATGCTATTTGAGAGATTGGTCTCACTACTAGTCTCGAGAATAGGTACAAAAAGAATGGATTTAAACAGCACTAAAAACTACTAAATGAAAAGCTAAGGGTTAAACATCGCACAGTACAAAACTAGAGAAATTGTTAATGTAAGGTAAGGTGTTGTTAACTAATATGCATTTAAATCAAATATATCATTCCAAGATCAAATAAAGTCTCAAACAATTTTCAATATGTCAATAGGATTTAATATAGTAAAATATCTAAAAGATATATAGTAAAATAGTAGATAAGGTTGAAAAAAGACTGATGTCCATCGAGTTCAACCTATACAAATCTAAAATACTTACAAAAAGCTCTAGTAAAGCTTAAATAACCCCACTAAAAGGTGACCCATTTAATACTAGCAATCATATCCATGAATTTTGTTTATATACAGAAATATATCCAGACTATTTTTAAATGTATCTAGAGTATTGGCATTCACTACCTCCTTTGGTAATGAGTTCCACAATTTTATTGCTCTTACAGTGAAACAATGTTTCCGTTGCAGGAGATTAAATCTCCTTTCCTCCAACCTTAAATTATGACCTCTTGTCAGAAACAATTTTCTTAAAATAAACAGAGCTTCTGCCATGTATATGTAAGTAATCATGTCACCTCTCAAGCACCTTTTTTCTAAAGAAAACAGACCCAGTTTGGCTAGACTCTCCTCATAGGTTAAATTCTCCAATTTCCTTATTAGCTTTGTGGCCCTTCTCTGAACTTTTTCTAGTTCTGCAATATCTTTTTTGTGATCTGTCCCCAGAACTGCACTCCATACTCAAGGTGAGGTCTTACCAGGGCTTTATATAGTGACAGAATTATACTTTCCTCCCTTGAATCAATGCCTCTTTTAATACATGCTGTATCTTATTAGCCTTTGAAGCCGCTGCCCTGCATTGTGTACCAATCTTTAGCTTGTTATCTATTACTACTCCCAAATCCCTTTCCTTCTCTGTTTAGCTAAGTCATGTCCCATTTAAAAAATACGTTGCCTGCTTATTTTTACTTCCATACATTTCTAAAACATATAACCCTCAAAAATAAGAATTAAATAAGCAATAAAAAATATAAATTTCTAAAACATATATCCCTCAGAATATATAAGACATAAGCTAATCTGTTTATGAGGACATCTTATTATCACAGGATCATTTGTTATGGGATACTTTACCAGTCCCTTTTCCACTTATGATGTCTCGTCTCAGCTTAGAACCTAGCGATGGCTGTCGATAATCGCTGCTTGTAAAACACTGTGCGTATGTTCCTATAGCACAAGCCGACACTCTGCGCAGAGTTAGATAGAAGATAGAAACTGCTGGTGTTATCACTTGAAAAGGACGAATTGTGAGTAAAAGAAACCGATAGCCCTGTTCAATCCGCCACCCACGCAAGATCTCTAACATCGATAATTTTGCTGTGACATAGTCACATTTTCTAAAGGTCAGAGGAAGGACCGGAAGCGTATAGGAACATACGCACAGTGTACAGGGAGTGCAGAATTATTAGGCAAGTTGTATTTTTGAGGATTAATTTTATTATTGAACAACAACCATGTTCTCAATGAACCCAAAAAACTCATTAATATCAAAGCTGAATAGTTTTGGAAGTAGTTTTTAGTTTGTTTTTAGTTTTAGCTATTTTAGGGGGATATGTGTGTGTGCAGGTGACTATTACTGTGCATAATTATTAGGCAACTTAACAAAAAACAAATATATACCCATTTCAATTATTTATTTTTACCAGTGAAACCAATATAACATCTCAACATTCACAAATATACATTTCTGACATTCAAAAACAAAACAAAAACAAATCAGTGACCAATATAGCCACCTTTCTTTGCAAGGACACTCAAAAGCCTGCCATCCATGGATTCTGTCAGTGTTTTGATCTGTTCACCATCAACATTGCGTGCAGCAGCAACCACAGCCTCCCAGACACTGTTCAGAGAGGTGTACTGTTTTCCCTCCTTGTAAATCTCACATTTGATGATGGACCACAGGTTCTCAATGGGGTTCAGATCAGGTGAACAAGGAGGCCATGTCATTAGATTTTCTTCTTTTATACCCTTTCTTGCCAGCCACGCTGTGGAGTACTTGGACGCATGTGATGGAGCATTGTCCTGCATGAAAATCATGTTTTTCTTGAAGGATGCAGACTTCTTCCTGTACCACTGCTTGAAGAAGGTGTCTTCCAGAAACTGGCAGTAGGACTGGGAGTTGAGCTTGACTCCATCCTCAACCCGAAAAGGCCCCACAAGCTCATCTTTGATGTTACCAGCCCAAACCAGTACTCCACCTCCACCTTGCTGGCGTCTGAGTCAGACTGGAGCTCTCTGCCCTTTACCAATCCAGCCACGGGCCCATCCATCTGGCCCATCAAGACTCACTCTCATTTCATCAGTCCATAAAACCTTAGAAAAATCAGTCTTGAGATATTTCTTGGCCCAGTCTTGACGTTTCAGCTTGTGTGTCTTGTTCAGTGGTGGTCGTCTTTTAGCCTTTCTTACCTTGGCCATGTCTCTGAGTATTGCATACCTTGTGCTTTTGGGCACTCCAGTGATGTTGCAGCTCTGAAATATGGCCAAACTGGTGGCAAGTGGCATCTTGGCAGCTGCACGCTTGACTTTTCTCAGTTCATGGGCAGCTATTTTGCGCCTTGGTTTTTCCACACGCTTCTTGCGACCCTGTTGACTATTTTGAATGAAACGCTTGATTGTTCGATGATCACGCTTCAGAAGCTTTGCAATTTTAAGAGTGCTGCATCCCTCTGCAAGATATCTCACTATTTTTGACTTTTCTGAGCCTGTCAAGTCCTTCTTTTGACCCATTTTGCCAAAGGAAAGGAAGTTGCCTACTAATTATGCACACCTGATATAGGGTGTTGATGTCATTAGACCACACCCCTTCTCATTACAGAGATGCACATCACCTAATATGCTTAATTGGTAGTAGGCTTTCGAGCCTATACAGCTTGGAGTAAGACAACATGCATAAAGAGGATGATGTGGTCAAAATGCTCATTTGCCTAATAATTCTGCACTCCCTGTATTACAAGCAGCGATTATCAACAGCCATCAGAAGGTTTTAAGCTAAGACGAGACATCATAAGTGGCGAAGTAAAGTATCCCATAACAAATGATCCTGTGATAACATTGTTGCCAAACTAATGAATTGCTACGAACTAATGAATTGCTACAATATATGACAGCTACAAGTCTGTTATAAAATAGTGAATTGTGACTGGTGACCCGTGAACCTTAAAGTTTTAATTTACATGCTGATACACTAAACTTAAAAGTGAATTGTCACTTTCTCACATATGAACTGCCAATCATATTGAACATATGAACTATATACCATTATAGGCAAGAGAACTTTCAAAGCCTCTACAATCACAAAAGTGTTGTATCAATTAAACAAGTATTTATCAAGTAACCAACCGTGAGGCGGTCACCAATTTTAAGGTGGTATTTAGTGTGTAGACCATTGCATATAAGAGGAGACGTCCTCATATACACATTAGCTTATTGCTTATATATTCTGAGGGATATATGTTTTAGAAATTTATATTTTTAATTGCTTATTTAATTCTTATTTTTGAGGGTTATATATTTTAGAAATTGATATGTTTTAGATATTTTACTATATTAAATCCTATTGACATATTGAAAATGGTTGGAGACTTTATTTGATCTTGGAATGACATATTTGATTTAAATGCATATTAGTTAACAACACCTTACCTTACATTAACAATTTCTCTAGTTTTGTAGCGTGTGATGTTAAACCCTTAGCTTTCTAGTACATTTAGTACTTTTTAGCGCTGTTTAAATCCATTCTTTTAGTGAAATGCTTGTGCAATGCCGCCCCCTGCTCACTGGTGGCCAATTGGCCGCTAGTAGGGGCTGTCAATCATCCTGATTGTATCGTATCAGGATGATTTCAATCTCCACCTAAAAGGTGGCGGACTGGTTAAGGAGCAGCAGTCATATGAGTATTAACACTGTTCTGTTATTTTATTTATCTGTGCTTAAGAAACCTTGCTCAGTATAAAGTTATCCATTCCAATGTGAGTATTGCTATATCCCTCAGTATAATGTAGTTATGTGGCAGGGGAAGGTTACCAGCCTACTGCCAGAGATGTTATATTCTGTTTGTGGTTATGGGAGGTGGAAACTCAGTGTAAAACACTTAAATGCACATAAGCAAATGGACTGTTGTCCTTGTACTAATATACTGGTTATAACAGATTCCATTGGTATATGCAGTAAAAGCCCCCAAACATAGATGGTTGTAAGACCCTTCCTCTAATGATTGTAAGACCTACCTCTGTATTGAAAAAAAAAGAAGGAAATCCATATACCCTTGAGAGCTCTGGTCAACTGTTACGCAAGACAAAAAAGTTGTACAAAAAAAATATCAAAAATACATTGTGCAGTGCAGTTGCACTTATAACATTGCCTAATAAAAAGTATTATTTTTTTTATATGTGTAAATATATATATATATATATATATATGTACATATTATTTATGTATTTATATGTGTATATATGTATTTACAGACATATATACACATATAAACACAGAAATACATATGTACACATATGTAGACGAGTGCATTGGAGCCCTTTACAATTTACGCAGCAGAGTCTCTTCTTTCAAATAATAGAATGAAGTCAATGAAATTTGGCAATTATGTAACTTGCTAGATCCTACAACTATGCATTACATCTGCATGTCTTCACTTATACGGGTCAATTTATTATTGGCCGAATTGGGCCAATTCACCCTGTTTCCGCGTGAGCCTTCACTCATACGTCACCTCTGAGGCTGTGTACAGCAATCCACCATATCTTATACGATTGGGCTGATTGAAGCCCCGCGAATCTGCAGGGGGCGGTATTGCACAAGCAGTTCACTAGAACTGCTTGTGCAATGCTGAATACGGACATTGTATGCTGTCCGCATTCAGCGATGTCTGGCGGGCATGATACGCTAAAACGTATCATGTCCGCCAGACTTTAATAAATTAACCCCTCAGTGTTATGATTGGGCTCTTTTTATTTAGTTATTAATATTTTTCTGCTTTTCCACAAACATCCCTTGCCATTAAAGCTAATATTTTCTACAGGGAGAGCTGTATATGGCTGACTATATACTAGTTAAAGATAACGTATCACTATCTTTTTAGTGGAAACTATGTGACATACATCTTATGTGCAGCAATGTTGTTTTACTTTGTCATGGAATTATTTTTGTTCTGTCATTTACTAGGAAAGGTGACATTTTTAATGAACTTGCACACAAGTGGAACTGCAGGGGTAGGGCCAAAGAATACATTTGCCCCTCCCTGGTCCAAGCATTAAATGGCACAACTCCCCAACTTTCTGCTTACTACATTCAAACCCCCACCTCACATTGCATGACGTCAGTGTTTCTTCACATTTTCTTGCAGAAGAACCCATGGTATGTACCCAAACCCAAACAAGTAATTTGTATTTATATACACACTAACAAACAGATGAAATACTGGTAGTTTTATAATGTGTTGATTAAAGCTCTGATCTAACAGAATAACCCTCAAGCTGTCAACTGAATCCCCAAACTGTAAGCCTTATAAGCAATGCAATATTACTGCAGATGCAACATTATTCAAACAGTAACATCAGGCACGGTCTATGAGGAAGGCGTAAGCTGAAACACGTAAGACCTCTGTTACCCTGTTTTTTAATTTTATGCTATGTAAGCAATGGAACTTTTTACCCCATTATTTTGAATAAATTTAGATGTTTTATTTTACTCTGTCCCACTGCCTTGCTTTTCTTGATTTGGATCAGTGACATCATCTGTATGACATTATTTGGTGCATTTGTTGCTAGACTCCATCCCATGTAGCCCCTTTTTTGCTTATAAGTTAGAGCATGTCATTTTTACATTCGAATATCCCTTTAAGCAATACATAGCAGGCAAGGTTTTATTATAGCTGAACTAGAGCACAGGTAAAATAATCAGCTGATGAGTGAGAGCAGGTTGGTTACCATGGTTACTGATCAGCTGATTATTTCACCTGTGCTCTAGTTCAGCTATAGTGAACTTGAGGACCGCGGTTGAGCAACACTGGCATATAGGGTCCTCTTTTAGTCGTGCCCCCATTAGTGTCCTTCTGTAGCTTTTTATAGGTTGGAAAATATGTTCTTTTACTGCATTGCACAGTCTCATTTAATTTGTCACTGAAATGACAACAAGAGGCAAAATAAAAAATGTAATCACAAAAAAGTCTTCACCTATATTAAGTTGTTCAGATAAATTATTCATAATCCATTACTTACATAAACTATAGTGTCAATTTTCATTGAGATTGTTTTTTCTTTATAAAATGAATGCACATGTCAAGTGTTGAACATGATTGAGTCCTTGGTATGATTATATAGCCAGCTCCATCCTCATTTGTACTGCCCAGACAATTCCAAGCATAGAATCCTTAAAGCAGAGATGGGCTGACAGAAACAGCAGTGACATCAGCCCGTACTATATGATAAAGATGCCTTTAAACACAATGATGTAGGATAATGGGGAAAAATGAATGGGTACTTCTGCATTGTGGGATAAATATAAAATGGTCTGAATGTCATAGAGTGAATTGAAGTGAAACATTAAGATGTATTTGCTAATATATTTCACAGCAGGTCCTTTGTAACCATGACCTGAACATAAGACTGTATTCATATTCACATTATTTTCAGATTTAGAGTTGCAAGTACTTCTGAATATCTCTCATTCCTATTTTGTTTAAATAATGGATGCTTATATATCTGAAAAGAAATATTGAAAAAATCAAGATTGATATTTTCACAAATGTAATTGAACATTAATTACAGGATGGTGAATATAATATTCATATCACTCTCAAAATAAAAATATAGCCATTGCTGTAGTTTGATTCTAAATAATAGTGAGATAAAAATATACCACAATGACTATTTATTAAAGGTAAGAAGGACAAAAGTGTTTTCTCTATAGCCTTTGTCATTTAACTTGTATCCAGTACTACAGTGCAGTGCATTATACCCCAATCAATGCTTACCATAATACAGAAACATGCTCGAAAAAATGGCCCCAGCACAAACACACCAATCAGAATTTACTTCTGATCTTGAGTAATAGCAGGTTACCATGACATGCTGTGACTGCTCATAAATGTGTGTGACATAGCTATGCTCTTAATAAATGTGTAACCTCTCATGGCAATACACTACATAATATTTATTAACTGTCATATGCTGTAAATCCTCAGGTTAAAAAAATATATTATATAAGCTATGGTTAGCCTAAATGCACAAGTATCCCCTAATATAAAACAGGACATAACACATTTAAAATACAAGGGCCAGACAAGGATTTTATTAAATATATGGTATGTAGACAATTAACATCAAGGACAAAATCTTGTTGTGCGTTTCTAGTGTAAATATCCTATTTAAATGACCAGAGATAGGGGCATATGTATCAAGCTCCGAATGGAGCTTGATGGCCCCTGTTTCTGGCGAGTCTTCAGTCTCGCCAGAAACAGCAGTTATGAAGCAGCGTTCACAAAGATTGCTGCTTCATAACCTGTCCGCCTGCTTTGAGCAGGCGGACAGACATCGCCAGAAATCAACCCGATCAAGTACGATCGGGTTGATTGACACCCCCTGCTGGCGGTCGATTGGCCGCGAATCTGCAGGGGGTGGCGTTGCACCATCAGCTCTTGTGAGCTGCTGGTGCAATGCTGAATACGGCGAGCGTATTGCTCACCGTATTCAGCGAGGTCTGTCGGACCTGATCCGCACTGTCAGAGCAGGTCCGACAGACCTTGATAACTTGGGGCCATAGAGTAATATTAATTAAACCAAATGGCCCAATGAATCTTCATAGAAGGACCAGATGTGGAAAGACAAAAGTCATACAATGTTCATACAATATCAGAATTAACAACTAACATGTGATATTAGCCAACCCACTTATGTTAGTGAGCTCTGCCTAACAGTATAGGCACAGCTGCTGTTTAAAAGCAGTCACAGGACACTGAAGCAACTTGTTGCTGAGGACCATTTTGGTACTTCCACTTGGCGCTTCAGGAAAACTGAGATGGGATCATTTTTTACTGACTGGAATATGTAAATAATAGTAAAGGGTATATATTGTAAAATTCTGGGGAATACAAATTACTTTTTAATGGGATTGTCCTGATTTTTAACACACTGTCCCTTTTGTCCTCAGAACTTTTTGAAGGGATAGCCGTTTTTTTATCATGACTGTTTACTTATTTATTTTTTATTATATACGTGCAACACATGCTCTGGTATTATTTTTATGTCCATCTCAGCGCTATGGTATGCAATATCTGCAGCTGTTAGCAGCTCTGCACATGGGGAACTATGCTACGGTGGTAGACATGTGTAAAAGGAGGCGGGATAAATCTGTGCGCCCTTTTGGTGCTTTCTGATTCGGAGTGGGGCAGGAGGCTTGTAAGAAAAGAGAGAGCTGAGCAGTAGAGGAACAATTGGATGTCAGAAAGCACAGAACATCAGAGAGAGACAGTTGAAAATATACATGTGCAATTCGTCTCGGCCGATTCAGAAATTCGAATGAATCAGAATTTCTGAATTGGCACCATAACTAAAATTCCGAAAATGAATAAATCAGTTTCCAAATTTTCGGATCCAATCTTTATTCATATTCAGAATTTTTCATTGTTCTAATCTAAACCGCAGTTCCCCGACATCGCTGACACTAACTAAACCTATTAACCTCTAAACCACAGTTCCCAAACATCGCTGACACTAACTAAACCTATTAACCTCTAAACCGCAGTTCCCAAACATCGACGACACAAACTAAACCTATTAACCTTTAAACAGCCGTTCCCCGACATCGCCGACACTAACTAAAACGCTAAATAAAGCTATTAACCCTTAAACCGCCATTCCTCAACATCGCCGACACTAAATAAAGCTATTAACCTCTAAACCACCATTCCCGGACATCCCCAACACTAAATAAAGCTATTAACCCCTAAACCGCTCTCCAACATTGCCGACACTAACTAAACCTTTTGACCTCTAAACCACCGTTCCTCAACAAATTCAACACTTACGAAAACACTAAATAAACCTATTAACCTCTAAATCGCAGTTCCTAGACATTGATGACACAAACTAAACCTATTAACCCCTAAAATGCCATACACCCACATCGCCAACAATAAGTAAAACACTAGCTAAACCTGTTAACCCCTAAACCGCCCCCCCCCCCACATCGCAACTACCTAACTTTAACATAATTAAAGGGACAATGAACCCAATTTTTTTCTATCGTGATTCAGATAGAGCATGCAATTTTAATAAACTTTCTAATTTACTACTATTATCAAATTCTTTTCATTCTCTTGGTATCTTTATTTGAAATGCAAGAATGTAACGGCCCATTTTTGGTGAACACACTGTGTTGTTCTTGCTGATTGGTGGGTACATTCACCTACCAATAAACAAGTGCTTTCCATGGTACTGAACCAAAAAAATAGCTTAGATCCTTCTTTTTTCAAATAAAGAAAGCAAGAGAACGAAGAAAAATTGATAATAGGAGTATATTAGAAAGTTGTTTAAAATTGCATGCTCTATCTGAATCACGAAAGAAAAAAAATTGGGTTAAGTGTCCCTTTAAAATAGACCTAAATTAAAGTTACAATTATTAACTAACTACTTATTTAAAATAAATGCAAACTTACCTGTGAAACAAAAATAAAACCTAAGCTAGCTACAATATAACTATTTATTAACTAACAGCTAGATTACGAGTTTTGCGGTATGAGTGAAAAAGCAGCGTTAAGGCTCTTTTTAACTATCGCTGGTATTATAAGTTTTGCAGGTTTAGCTGCACTGCACACTTTTTTGGGTGTATCGCAACATAACTACCGCAGCTTTCAAAAAGTCCTTTTTCAATGGGACTTCCTTTGCGGCAGTATTACGAGTTTGCCTGGGAGGCCAAAAAGTGAGTATTACAGCCAATACCGTCAAGATCCACCCCGTAAACTGAAAGTCAGTAGTTATGGGTTTTACGCTACAAAGCTCTAATATAAAACTCATAACTAAAGTGCCAAAAAGTACACTAACACCAATAAACTACCTATTAACCCCTAAACCGAGGACCTTCCACATCGCAAACACTAAAAAAATTTATTAACCCCCTAATCTGCCGCTCCGGACATCGCTGCCACTATAATAAACATATTAACCACTAAACCACCGTACTCCCGCTTCGCAAACACTAGTTAAATATTATTAACCCCTAATCTGCTGCCCCTAACATCGCCACCACTTACCTACATTTATTAACCCCTAATCTTCTGCCCCCAACGTCGCCTCTACTATACTTAAGTTATTAACCCCTAACCCTAAGACTAACCCTAACACCCAGTAACTTTAATGTAATTAAAATAAATCTAAATAAAACCTATTATTAATAACAAAATAATTCCTATTTAAAACTAAATACTTACCTGTAAAATAAACCCTAACGCCTAGATTTAGAGTTCTGCGGCCAAAGGGGTGCGTAGCTAATGCTGGCTTTTTTCTGGACGCACCTTTTAAATACCGCTGGTATTGAGAGTTCACAGAATGGCTGCGTTAGGCTCCAAAAAAGGAGCGTAGAGCATATTTAACGCAACTTCAACTCTTGATACCAGCGGTGCTTACGGACGCGGCCAGCTTAAAAAACGTGCTCGTGCACGATTCCCCCATAGAAAACAATGGGGCTGTTTGAGCTGAAAAAAAACCTAACACCTGCAAAAAAGTCGCGTTCAGCTCCTAACGCAGCCCCATTGTTGTCTATGGGGAAACACTTCCTACGTCTGCACCTAACACTCTAACATGTACCCCGAGTCTAAACACCCCTAACCTTACACTTATTAACCCCTATTCTGCCGCCCCCGCTATCGCTGACACCTGCATATTTTTTAACCCCTAATCTGCCGCTCCGTAAACCGCCGCTACCTACATTATCCCTATGTACCCCTAATCTGCTGACCCTAACACCGCCGACCCCTATATTATATTTATTAACCCCTAATCTGCCCCCACAACGTTGCCTCCACCTGCCTACACTTATTAACCTTATTATAACTCTATAATAAATAGTATTAACCCCTAATCTGCCCTCCCTAACATCGCCGACACCTAACTTCAAACATTAACCCCTAATCTGCCGACTGGAGCTCACCGCTATTCTAATAAATTTATTAACCCCTAAAGCTAAGTCTAACCCTAACACTAACACCCCCCTAAGTTAAATATAATTTTTATCTAACAAAATAAATTAACTCTTATTAAATAACTTATTCCTATTTAAAGCTAAATACTTACCTGTAAAATAAATCCTAATATAGCTACAATATAAATTATAATTATATTATAGCTATTTTAGGATTTATATTTATTTTACAGGTAACTTTGTATTTATTTTAACCAGGTACAATAGCTATTAAATAGTTAAGAACTATTTAATAGCTAAAATAGTTAAAATAATTACAAAATTACCTGTAAAATAAATCCTAACCTAAGTTACAATTAAACCTAACACTACACTATCAATAAATAAATTAAATAAACTACCTACAATTATCTACAATTAAACCTAACACTACACTATCAATAAATTAATTAAATACAATACCTACAATTATCTACAATTAAACCTAACACTACACTATCAATAAATTATTTAAATAAAATATCTACAAATAACTACAATGAAATAAACTAACTAAAGTACAAAAAATAAAAAAGAACTAAGTTACAAAAAATAAAAAAATATTTACAAACATTAGAAAAATATTACAACAATTTTAAACTAATTACACCTACTCTAAGCCCCCTAATAAAGTAACAAAGCCCCCCAAAATCAGCCAATCAGATTGAGCTCGCATTCTATTGGCTGATCGGAACAGCCAATAGAATGCAAGCTCAATCTGATTGGCTGATTGAATCAGACAATCGGATTGAACTTGATTCTGATTGGCTGATTCCATCAGCCAATCAGAATATTCCTACCTTAATTCCGATTGGCTGATAGAATCCTATCAGCCAATCAGAATTCGAGGGACACCATCTTGGATGACGTCATTAAAGGAACCGGCATTCGGCGAGTAGGCGTCGGTTGAAGAGGATGTTCCGCGTCGGTTGGAAAGAAGATGGCTCCGCTCCGCTCCAGAAGAAGATTGAAGATGCGGCTTAATAGAAGACTTCAACCCGATGATGGACTTCCGACTTCAGCCGATGATGGATTTCTTCAGCCGCCGCTTTGATCCAGACTTCAGCCCGAGGATGGACGTCACTCTTCAGCCCCCCGCTTGGGCTTGGATCAAGACATTGGAGGCTCTTCTGGACAGATCGGGACCCGGTGAGGTGAAGACAAGGTAGGGAGATCTTCAGGGGCTTAGTGTTAGGTTTATTTAAGGGGGGTTTGGGTTAGATTAGGGGTATGTGGGTGGTGGGTTGTAATGTTGCGGGGGGGTATTGTATGTGTTTTTTTTACAGGCAAAAGAGCTGAATTCTTTGGGGCATGCCCCGCAAAGGGCCCTGTTCAGGGCTGGTAAGGTAAAAGAGCTTTGAACTTTTTAAATTTAGAATAGGGTAGGGCATTTTTTATTTTGGGGGGCTTTGTTATTTTATTAGGGGGCTTAAAGTAGGTGTAATTAGTTTAAAATTGTTGTAATATTTTTCTAATGTTTGTAAATATTTTTTTTATTTTTTGTAACTTAGTTCTTTTTTATTTTTTGTACTTTAGTTAGTTTATTTCATTGTAGTTATTTGTAGATATTTTATTTAAATAATTTATTAATAGTGTAGTGTTAGGTTTAATTGTAGATAATTGTAGGTATTGTATTTAATTAATTTATTGATAGTGTAGTGTTAGGTTTAATTGTAGATAATTGTAGGTAGTTTATTTAATTAATTTATTGATAGTGTAGTGTTAGGTTTAATTGTAACTTAGGTTAGGATTTATTTTACAGGTAATTTTGTAATTATTTTAACTATTTTAGCTATTAAATAGTTCTTAACTATTTAATAGTTATTGTACCTGGTTAAAATAAATACAAAGTTGCCTGTAAAATAAATATTAATCCTAAAATAGCTATAATATAATTATAATTTATGTTGTAGCTATATTAGGGTTTATTTTACAGGTAAGTATTTAGCTTTAAATAGGAATAATTTATTTAATAAGAGTTAATTTATTTCGTTAGAATAAAATTATATTTAACTTAGGGGGGTGTTAGGGTTAGGGTTAAAATTAGCTTTAGGGGTTAAAAAATTTATTAGAGTAGCGGTGAGCTCCGATCGGCAGATTAGGGGTTAATACTTGAAGTTAGGTGTCGGCGATGTTAGGGAGGACAGATTAGGGGTTAATACTATTCATTATAGGGTTATTGAGGCGGGAGTGAGGTGGATTAGGGGTTAATAACTTTATTATAGTAGCAGTGAGATCCACTCGGCAGATTAGGGGTTAATAAGTGTAGGCAGGTGGAGGCGACATTGAGGGGTGCAGGTTAGGGGTTAATAAATATAATATAGGGGTTGCGATGTTAGGGGCAGCAGATTAGGGGTACATAAGGATAACGTAAGTAGCGGCGCTTTGCGGTCGGCAGATTAGGGGTTAATTATTGTAGGTAGCTGGCGGCGACGTTGTGGGGGGCAGGTTAGGGGTTAATAAATATAATATAGGGGTTGGCGGTGTTAGGGGCAGCAGATTAGGGGTACATAAGTATAACTGTTACAAACTGCTATTTGTAACTGGCCCTGAAAAATTGCCCTGCTTCCATGGATCGTGGAGAAGCCTATTTGCCAGCCTCCTTCCTCATGACTATGGCCCCTGAGAACATATTAACTTTTATTGGGTGTGTATGGCCCTTTAAGAACCGTCTGGGGACATATTGTGACTTTGGTGAACAATGCCCCTTTAAGACTATGTCCCCAGACCTGTAAAATAGCTTGTCCCTGGCTTTCTCCCACTTGGTTCAGTGAATGGTACTTGCTGAGCCAGGTGCCACACAGGCAGAGTGTTCCACAGAGGGGGAGCACTGTTACAGAGACATTGGTTTTCATTGTGTGCCATTAAGAGTTAATTTTGTTGAGCTTCAAGAAGCTTTCTAAATGCAAGTTTGCTGGGATCAGCTCTAATTAGGTTTAGTGATAAACCTTACCATTGTCTAATCAGACTGCTAGTGATAAGGTGGACTGCATTGTTTTATTGTGTGTAACTTGTTATCTGCTGAAGTAATGTTGTGGCCTGTCAAAGGGAGTGTCTCTCTATCTAATATCAAATGTGTGATGGGGGATTTTATGCCTCCCCCTGAGAGTGTCCTGTTTGCATGTAACCTCAATAAAAAAACAGGCTGTGTGCTCCAGCACATCAGACCTATTCTGACCCTCTAACTTGCAGCTTTGACTCATGTTTGTAGGGGAGCGCTAGGAGCATCCTTTTCTATGGTCCAACTTCCAGCCAGCCTGGAGGCAACTGTAACATTTGGCGGCAACGGTGGGATGGCGTCCTAGCGCAAGGAGCAGCACCCCAACAGCACTGGTATCGTAGGAGAGTTATTGAGGGCAACGCTAGCCACTGCGTAGCGTCCCTACCTACAGCAGTATGGAGCTGACAAGACACTGGTCAGAACCCTGTGAAGAGCACCTCAACCTGATCCGTCGCTATGAGGGCGCTGATTTCGTTCCAGAGGTAAAGAGGCGGCTAGTCCGATATGGTCCAGACCCTGCGCAGGAGGTAGTCAGTCTAATCATCTGAAAATTGGCTACTGAGAACGAAGCGGCACGAGCCTTTGAGCGCCAACTGTGGAGTTTGGGGGTATGGACACCTGCTCTCCAGCGGCAGGCTGAGTTACAGGAGGCAGAGACAGTTGGTCCTGTCCCCCAGCAGCAGAGTGAATTGCAGGGAATTGGGAGCCCAGACTCCATTCCCCAGCGGCAGGGGTGAGTTAAAGGGGGCAGAGACAGTTGGTCCTGTCCCCCAGCAGCAGAGGAATATGCAGGGAATTGGGAGCCCAGACTCCATTCCCCAGCGGCAGGCTGAGTTACAGGGGGCAGAGACAGTTGGTCCTGTCCCCCAGCAGCAGAGGAATATGCAGGGAATTGTGAGCCCAGACTCCATTCCCCAGCGGCTGGAAGTATGTATGGGAGAGGAGCTTGTTACCCCCTCTCCCCAGCGGCAGCTTAACGCACCAGGGGGAGACAGTAAGCCCCACAACCGTGCAGATGGGACCGTGGTCTCTGCACTTACAGCACAGGGGGCAGAGACAGTTGCTCCTGTCCCCCAGCAGCAGAGTGAATTGCAGGGAATTGGGAGCCCAGACTCCATTCCCCAGCGGCAGGCTGAGTTACAGGGGGCAGAGACAGTTGGTCCTGTCCCCCAGCAGCAGAGGAATATGCAGGGAATTGGGAGCCCAGACTCCATTCCCCAGCGGCTGGAAGTATGTATGGGAGAGGAGCTTGTAACCCCCTCTCCCCAGCGGCAGCTTAACGCACCAGGGGGAGACAGTAAGCCCCACAACCGTGCAGATGGGACCATGGTCTCTGCACTTACAGCACAGGGGGCAGAGACAGTTGCTCCTGTCCCCCATCAGCAGAGTGAGATGCAGTGGATTGGGAGCCCAGTCTCCATTCTCCAGCTAACTCCTAACTTGGGCCCAGGGTTAACAGTGGAGATGTTAACCCCCACTGACCCCCACGTTCCCTTTGCCACCGGGCAGGACTATGCCCCAATGCCCCCAGCAGAAGAGCTGGCATTAGGACAGAGAGCTGCTGGCCTCTGCCCTACAGACCCCCTTCTTACAGGGCTGGCCTGCAAACCCCTCACCCCAGCAGAAGAGCTGGCATCAGGACAGAGCGCTGCTGGCCTCTGCCCTACAGACCCCCTTGTTACAGGACTGGCCTGCAAACCCCTCACCTCAGCAGAAGCGCTGGCACCAGGGCAGAGTGCCGCTGGCCTCTGCCCCCCAAGTACCACCAGCTATTTGCCCAGCTGCGCCAGGAAGGCCGAGGATGCTACACTTTCATCCTACAACCTGGAACCTACAGGCCAGTACTACTTATTGTGGGGGGGCTACTTTGCTGCTAATGTTTATTTGTGGGTGGGTTGCGAGACTAACTTAGGCACTGACCGACAGAAGGTCAGGTGCCTGGTTAGTCTCCCTCCAAAAGGGGAGATATGTTACAAACTGCTATTTGTAACTGGCCCTTTAAATTAAAAATTGCCCTGCTTCCATGGATCGTGGAGAAGCCTATTTGCCAGCCTCCTTCCTCATGACTATGGCCCCTGGAAGATTGTGCCCCTGAGAACATATTAACTTTTATTGGGTGTGTATGGCCCTTTAAGAACCGTCTGGGGACATATTGTGACTTTGGTGAACAATGCCCCTTTAAGACTATGTCCCCAGACCTGTAAAATAGCTTGTCCCTGGCTTTCTCCCACTTGGTTTAGTGAATGGGACTTGCTGAGCCAGGTGCCACACAGGCAGAGTGTTCCACAGAGGGGGAGCACTGTTACAGAGGCATTGGTTTTCATTGTGTGCCATTAAGAGTTAATTTTGTTGAGCTTCAAGAAGCTTTCTAAATGCAAGTTTGCTGGGATCAGCTCTAATTAGGTTTAGTGATAAACCTTACCATTGTCTAATCAGACCGCTAGTGATAAGGTGGACTGCATTGTTTTATTGTGTGTAACTGAAGTAATGTTGTGGCCTGTCAAAGGGAGTGTCTCTCTATCTAATATCAAATGTGTGATGGGGGATTTTATGCCTCCCCCTGAGAGTGTCCTGTTTGCATGTAACCTCAATAAAAAAAACAGGCTGTGTGCTCCAGCACATCAGACCTATTCTGACCCTCTAACTTGCAGCTTTGACTCATGTTTGTAGGGGAGCGCTAGGAGCATCCTTTTCTATGGTCCAACTTCCAGCCAGCCTGGAGGCAACCGTAACAATAACGTAGGTGGCGGTCGGCAGATTTGGGGTTAAAAAAAATCGAGTGGCGGCGATGTGGGGGGACCTCGGTTTAGGGGTACATAGGTAGTTTATGGGTGTTAGTGTACTTTAGAGTACAGTAGTTAGGAGCTTTATAAACCGGCGTTAGCCCAGAAAGCTCTTAACTACTGACTTTTTTCTGCGGCTGGAGTTTTGTCCAGATTTAGATTTCTAACGCTCACTTCAGCCACGACTCTAAATACCGGAGTTAGAAAGATCCCATTGAAAAGATAGGATACGCAATTGACGTAAGGGGATCTGCGGTATGGAAAAGTCACGGCTGAAAAGTGAGCGTTAGACCCTTTCCTGACTGACTCCAAATACCAGAGGGCGGTAAAAACCAGCGTTAGGAGCCTCTAATGCTGGTTTTGACGGCTACCGCCCAACTCTAAATCTAGGCCTATGCTAGCTATAATATAACTAATAGTTACATTGTATCTATCTTAGGTTTTATTTTTATTTCACAGCTAAGTTTGTATTTATTTTAACTAGGTAGATTAATTAGTAATAGTTATTAACTATTTACTAGCTACCTAGTAAAAATAAATACAAATTTACCTGTAAAATAAAACCTAACCTGTCTTACACTAACACCTAACATTACACTACAATTAAATAAATTACATTTATTAAATACAATTAACTAAATTACAAAAAAAAACCACTAAATTACACAAAATAAAAAAGAAATTATCAAATATTTAAACTAATTACACCTAATCTAATAGCCCTATCAAAATAAAAAAGCCCCCCATAAATAAAAAATACCCCTAGCCTAAACTGCCAATAGCCTTTAAAAGGGCCTTTTGCGGGGCATTGCCCCAAAGAAATCAGCTCTTTTACCTGTAGAAAAAAATACAAACACACCCCAACAGTAAAACCCACCACCCACACAACCAAACCCCCCAAATAAAATCCTAACTAAAAAAAACTAAGCTCCCCATTGCCCTGAAAAGGGCATTTGTATGGGCATTGACCTTAAAAGGGCATTTAGCTCTTTTTCCGCCCAAACCCTAAGCTAAAAATAAACCCACCCAATAAACCCTTAAAAAACCTAACACTAACCCCCGAAGATCCACTTACAGTTTTTAAAGAAACGACATCCATCCTCAACAAAGCCGGGAGAAGTCTTCATCAAAGCGGCAAGAAGTCCTCAACAAAGCCGGGAGAAGTTTTCATCCAAGCGCCAAGAAGTCTTCATCCAGACGGCATCTTCTAACTTCATCCATCCGGCGCGGAGAGGCTCCATCTTCAAGACATCCGGCGCGGAGCATCCTCTTCTTTCCACGGCTCTTCTCGAATAAAGGTTCCTTTAAGTGACGTCATCCAAGATGGCGTCCCTTGAATTTTTTTAGAATTCTATCAGCCAATCGGAATTAAAGGTGAAAAAATCATATTGGCTGATGCAATCAGCCAATAGGATTGAGCTTCAATCCTATTGGCTGATCCAATCAGCAAATTGGATTGAGCTTGCATTCTATTAGCTGTTCCAATCAGCCAATAGAATCCGAGCTCAATCCTATTGGCTGATTGGATCAGCCAATAGGATTGAAGCTCAATCCTATTGGCTGATCCAATCAGCCAATAGGATTTTTTCACCTTTAATTCTATCAGCCAATCGGAATTCAAGGGACGCCATCTTAAAGGAACCTTCATTCGAGAAAAGGCGTTGAAAGAAGAGGATGCTCCGCGCGGGATGTCTTGAAGATGGAGCTGCTCCGCGCTGGATGGATGAAGATAGAAGATGCCGTCTGGAAAAGACTTCTGCCCATCTGGAGGACCACTTCTTGGCGCTTGGATGAAGACTTCTCCCGGCTTCGTTGAGGACTTCTTGCCGCTTGGATGAAGACTTCTCTCCTTTTTTTTAGTGTTTGCGATGTGGAAGGTCCTCGGTTTAGGGGTTAATAGGTAGTTTATGGGTGTTAGTGTACTTTTAGCACTTTAGTTATGAGTTCGACTTAGGGTTAGGAGTTAATAACTTTAGTATAGTAGCTGTAATGTTGGGGGCGGAAGATTAGGGGTTAATAAATGTAGGTAGGTGGCAGCAATGTTAGGGGCGGCAGATTAGGGGTTAATAAGTGTAATGTAGGTGTTGGCGGTGTCGGGGGCGGCAGATTAGTGGTTAATAACTGTAATGTAGGTGGCGGCGACATTGGGGGCGGCAGATTAGGGCTTACAAAGTATAATGTAGGTGGCGGGGACATTGGAGGTGGCAGATTACGGGTTAATAAGTGTAATGTTGGTGGCGGCGATGTTGGAGGCGGCCGATTAGGAGTGTTTAGACTCGGGGTTCATGTTAGGGTGTTAGGTGTAAACATAAATTTAGTTTCCCCATAGGAATCAATGGGGCTGCGTTAAGGAGCTTTACGCTCCTTTATTGCAGGTGTTAGGCTTTTTTTCCAGCCGGCTCTCCCCATTGATGTCTATGGGGAAATCGTGCACAAGCACATAAAACCAGCTCACCGCAGCGCTGGTATTGGAGTGCGGTATGGAGCTCAATTTTGCTTTACGCTGAAATATTGCCTGCTAACGCCGGGTTTTTGCAAACCTGTAATACTAGCGCTGTAGGAAGGTGAGTGGTGGCAATAACTTGCAAGTTAGTACCAAGCAGCTCTTACCGCAAAACTCGTAATCTAGCAATAACTTTTTTTAGTTAGTTTTTTTTTATTTTGTGGGTTTGGGGGGTGGGGGTTTGTAATAGGTGTTTGTTTTAATTTTTTGCAAAAGAGCTGTTAACTTTAGAGCAATGCCCAACAAAAGGCCCATTTAAGGGCTATTGGTAGTTTATTATAGATGAGGGGTTTTTTTTATTTTGGGGTGGGTTTTATTTTTAAATTGAGCATTTGAATAGGAATCATTTTTTATTATTTTGGATAATTTCGTTTGTTATTTTTTGCAATGGAATTTTTTTTATTTTGGGGTGGTTTTTTTTTAGATTAGGGCTTTTTTATTTTTAGTTGGCTTTAAAAGAGCTGAATGCCCTGTTAATGGCAATGCCTATACAAATGCCCTTTTCTGGGGGAATGGGGATAAGGTTTTTTTTTATTTTGTGGGTTTGGGAACTGGGGGTTTGTTTTTATTATAGAATAGAACTTTACTAAATTTTACTAAACTAATTTGTCGAAACAAAATTATTTATTTAACTAATAAAAATGAAACAAAACAAAATTTTTAGCATTGCAAATGTCTTGTTGAAAAGTAGCGACAGGACTGAAATAGAGTGAGAGTGAAAGAGAGAGATTCAAACAGCAGAAAGCTTACTGTCAGCTAGATTATGAGTTTTGCATTATGAGTGAATGTCAGGATCAGACGAGAAGTGCAAAAATAATCACACCTTTATTAATAGCAAAAAATAATAAAAAGTCCACAAGTCAAATAACAAGCCAGGAGTCAAAACCAGAGCTGGTAGTCAGATGAGCAGTGTCAGGAGCCAAAGCGAATAGTCAGACGAGCCGAGTCAGGAGCCAAAGCGAATAGTCAGACCAGCCGAGTCAGGAGCCAAAGCGAGTAGTCAGACGAGCCAAGTCAGGAGCCAAAGCAAGTAGTCAGACTAGCCGGAATCAGGAACAAGGAGAACAGCAGAGTCAGGAACAAGCCAGGGATCAGGAACCAGGAGGGACGTCAGACAGCCAGGTAATACACAGAAACTGGAACTCACAAACAGGTCTGAGACAACACAAGGGCAAAGCATTCTGAACAAAAGGGCATAACAAGATATTCATAATGCCCACTCCTGGTGTTAAATGCTGTTTTCCATTTGTGGCCCTCCTTAATCCTTACGAAATTGTACGCTCCTCTCAAATTAAGTTTAGAAAAGACCGTAGCTCACTTGAGGTGGTGAAAGAGTTCCGTAATGAGCGAAATAGGGTAAGCTTTCTTAATGTTAAGACAATTAAGACCCCTATAATCGATGCATGGTCTTAACTCGCCACCCTTTTGCTTTACAAAGAAGAAGACAGCCACTGCAGGAGAGCAGGACTTGCGGATGATCCCCCGCGACAGAGCATCGGCAACACACTCCTCCATAGAACAATTCTCTGCAACAGACAAAGGGTAAACCCGGCCCCAAGGAGGAATGGCTCCGGGTTGCAGGTCTATGGCACAATCATAAGACCGGTGAGGAGGCAACGTACCGGCACGCACCTTGTCAAAAACGTCTAGGAACTCTCGGTACTCCTCTGGCAATTGAGATACAGAAGAAGTGCACAAGACTTTAACTGGTTTCCGAAGACAAGTGGAAATACATTGTGGAGACCACAACAAAATTTCGGACCTGCGCCAGTCGAGACTGGGATTGTGCTTTTGGAGCCAGGGATAACCCAGAACAACCGGAAAATTGGGAGAATTTATCACCTGGAACTGGAGGGTTTCGAAATGGGGAGCCTCAAAAGCCATGGATAATGGAGCGGTTTTGTAAGTAACGAGTGCGGGCTGAAGGGGCCTGCCATCAATGGCCTCAATAGCAAGGGGAACGGGCCGAGGCAAAACAGGAATGGAGTGCTTTGATACAAAAGCACTGTCAATGAAATAGCCCGCAGCACCGGAGTCAACAAGAGCCTGGATGACTATGGAGGAGTCCACCCAGGAAAGGACAACCGTGACCAAAGATTTCTCCTTTAGCTGTTCCGGGGATGAGGATAAACCACCCAAGATCCAGCCGTGTAGGAAAAGACTTCAAAAGGTGGTCCTGTAACCCACAATAGAGGCAGAGCCCCTCCCTCCTCTTAAAGGCCCTCTCCGCCGTGGAGAGATGCGTGAATCCCAACTGCATCGGCTCAGCAGTACCTAGTGACTCAGGACCAGGAGGCATGGGAGGAGAGGGAGGCATGGTTGGAAACAAACACGTAGGAGACAACGGAACAGGAGGCTTCCGCAAGTGCTCCTTGAAAGAGGGCCTCTCTCTGAGTCTGATGTCAATTAGGATCAAAAAAGACACCAATGCCTCAAGATCCTCTGTTAAATTATCTGCCGTCCGCCCACACCGCCGCTATAATAAACCTATTAACCACTAAACCGCAAGCCCCCCAAAAACGAAATATACTAAAATAAATTATTAACCCCATAAACCTCTGACCTCCCACATCACTAACTCTACATAAATATATTAACCCCTAATTCTAACCCTAATGTAACCCTAAGTCTAACCCTAATATAACCCTAAGCCTAACACCCCCTAACCTAAATATAATTAAAATAAATCTAAATAAACCTTACAATTATTAACTAAATATTTCCTATTTAAAACTAAATACAAACTTACCTGTAAAAAAACCTAAGCTAGCTACAATATAACTAATAGTTACAGTACAGTGAGTGCAGAATTATTAGGCAAGTTGTATTTTTGAGGATTAATTTTATTATTGAACAACAACCATGTTCTCAATGAACCCAAAAAACTCATTAATATCAAAGCTGAATAGTTTTGGAAGTAGTTTTTAGTTTGTTTTTAGTTATAGCTATTTAAGGGGGATATCTGTGTGTGCAGGTGACTATTACTGTGCATAATTATTAGGCAACTTAACAAAAAACAAATATATACCCATTTCAATTATTTATTTTTACCAGTGAAACCAATATAACATCTCAACATTCAAAAACAAATCAGTGACCAATATAGCCACCTTTCTTTGCAAGGACACTCAAAAGCCTGCCATCCATGGATTCTGTCAGTGTTTTGATCTGTTCACCATCAACATTGCGTGCAGCAGCAACCACAGCCTCCCAGACACTGTTCAGAGAGGTGTACTGTTTTCCCTCCTTGTAAATCTCACATTTGATGATGGACCACAGGTTCTCAATGGGGTTCAGATCAGGTGAACAAGGAGGCCATGTCATTAGATTTTCTTCTTTTATACCATTTCTTGCCAGCCACGCTGTGGAGTACTTGGACGCGTGTGATGGAGCATTGTCCTGCATGAAAATCATGTTTTTCTTGAAGGATGCAGACTTCTTCCTGTACCACTGCTTGAAGAAGGTGTCTTCCAGAAACTGGCAGTAGGACTGGGAGTTGAGCTTGACTCCATCCTCAACCCGAAAAGGCCCCACAAGCTCATCTTTGATGATACCAGTCCAAACCAGTACTCCACCTCCACCTTGCTGGCGTCTGAGTTGGACTGGAGCTCTCTGCCCTTTACCAATCCAGCCACGGGCCCATCCATCTGGCCCATCAAGACTCGCTCTCATTTCATCAGTCCATAAAACCTTAGAAAAATCAGTCTTGAGATATTTCTTGGCCCAGTCTTGACGTTTCAGCTTGTGTGTCTTGTTCAGTGGTGGTCGTCTTTTAGCCTTTCTTACCTTGGCCATGTCTCTGAGTATTGCACACCTTGTGCTTTTGGGCACTCCAGTGATGTTGCAGCTCTGAAATATGGCCAAACTGGTGGCAAGTGGCATCTTGGCAGCTGCACGCTTGACTTTTCTCAGTTCATGGGCAGTTATTTTGCGCCTTGGTTTTTCCACACGCTTCTTGCGACCCTGTTGACTATTTTGAATGAAACGCTTGATTGTTCGATGATCACGCTTCAGAAGCTTTGCAATTTTAAGAGTGCTGCATCCCTCTGCAAGATATCTCACTATTTTTGACTTTTCTGAGCTTGTCAAGTCCTTCTTTTGACCCATTTTGCCAAAGGAAAGGAAGTTGCCTAATAATTATGCACACCTGATATAGGGTGTTGATGTTATTAGACCACACCCCTTCTCATTACAGAGATGCACATCACCTAATATGCTTAATTGGTAGTAGGCTTTCGAGCCTATACAGCTTGGAGTAAGACAACATGCATAAAGAGGATGATGTGGTAAAAATACTCATTTGCATAATAATTCTGCACTCCCTGTATATTGTAGCTATCTTAGGTTTTATTTTTATTTCACAGGTAAGTTTGTATTTATTTTAACTAGGTAGACTAGTTCGTAAATAGTTATTAACTATTTACTAGTTACCTAATTAAAATAAATACAAAGCTACCTGTAAAATAAAACCTAAGCTACCTTACACTAAAAACTAACATTACAATAAAATAAATAAAATTATTAAAATAAAATTTTCTAACTTACAAGAGAAAATAAACACCAAATTACAAAAAATAAAAAATGAAATTATCAAAAATAAAAACGAATTACTCCTAATCTAATAGCCCTATCAAAATAAAAAGCCCCCCCCAAATAAAAAAAAAAACCTAGCCTACACTAAACTGCCAATGACCCTTAAAAGGGCCTTTTGCAGGGAATTGCCCCAAAGAAATCAGCTCTTTTACCTGTAATAAAAAATACAAACACTCCCCAACAGTAAAACCCACCCAACCAAACCCCCCAAATAAAAACCTATCTAAATAAACCTAAGCTAAAAATTGCCCTGAAAAGGGCATTTGATGGGCATTGCCCTTAAAAGGGCATTTAGCTCTTTTACAATGCTCAGAACCCTAACCTAAAAAAAAAACCCCACCCAAAAAACCCTTAAAAAAACCTAACACTAACCCCCGACGATCCACTTACAGTTATCGAAGTCCGGACATCCATCCTCATCCAGCCGGCGAAGTCCTCATCCAAGCAGCAAGAAGTCTTCATCCATGTGCCCTCTTCGATCTTCATTCAGCCGGCGAAGTCTTCATCCAGACGACATCTTCTATCTTCATCCATCCGGCGCAGAGTGGGTCCATCTTCAAGACATCTGTCGCGGAGCATCCTCTTCTTATGGTCGTCGCTGTAAACTGAAGATTCCCTTTAAGTGAAGTCATCCAAGATGGCGTCCCTTACATTCCTATTGGCTGAAAGATTTCTATCAGCCAATAGGAATTAAAGGGGTAAAAATCATATTGTCTGTTGCAATCAGCCAATAGGATTGAGCTTTCATCCTATTGGCTGATCCAAACTTAGTAAACAATGTAGTAATGCAGCGAGTAAGGCTAGCAGAATGCTTGGATGTATTGGTAGAGGTATTTGCAGCAGAAATAGTAAGGTTCTTATGCCACTTTATAGATCATTAGTTAGGCCTCATTTTGAGTATTGTGTGCAGTTATCTTCAGAAGGATATTAACAAACTTGAATCTGTGCAAAGGAGGGCTACCAAAATGGTACATGGTCTAAAAAATAAAACTTACCAGGATAGGCTCAATGACCTAAATATGTATAGCTTAGAGGAGAGAAGGGAAAGAGGTGATATGATAGCAACTTTCAAGTACATTAAAGGGTTTAGTAAAACTGAGGCTGTGGGTATTTTACATAAAATGGAAAATTCAAGAACAAGGGGTCATGAGCTCAAGCTAAAGGGTAGTAGATTCAGGAGTAATTTGAGGAAGCACTTCTTTACAGAAAGAGTGATTGATTTATGGAATAAACTTCCTCAAGAGGTAGTAGCAACAAACACTGTGGGGGACTTTAAAAATGCATGGGACAAGCATAGGGCTATCCTACGAACTAGATAAGTTTATACTGTTAGGTAAGGTCGGGCAGACTTGCTGGGCCTATGGCTCTTATCTGCCATCAATATCTATGTTTCTATGTTTCTATGTTTCTATCTATGTTTCTATGTTTCTAGCTCTCTTTCTATTGGCTGATTTGATTAGATGAAGATAGAAGATGCCATCTGGATGAAGACTTCTTTTCGTTTGGATGAGGACTTCACCGGCTGGATGAAGGGGCAGCAGATTAGGGGTGTTTAGACTCGGGGTTTATGTTAGGGTGTTTTTATTTCCCCATAGACATCAATAGGGCTGCGTTACAGAGCTTTTGTTTCCGCAATCGCAGGTTTTAGGCTTTTTTTTGCTGACTCTCCCCATTGATGTCTATAGGGAAATCGTGCATGAGCACGTCAAAGAAGCGATTGATTTTGGTGCGGTATGGAGCTCAACGCAACCATATCACCCGCACAAGCCTGCTTTTTTAAAGCTTGTAATAGCATCACTATAGGGAGGTGAAATAACGCCGAAAATGTTGCGCCCGTTAATTTCCCTATAGCGCTCAAAAGTCATAATCTAGCTGTCTGTTAGTCTATGGTTAATAACTACTGTTGTACTTTATTGTAAAGTGATATATTTTGTGAAAAATGTATTTATATTACCAAATGTATTAGGGTGTATGAGGGGTAATAGAAGCACTTTTTAAAATATAAAATAAAAAGGCCAATACATAGATGAATTCTTCTGCCTAATCTAAATAAAAAAGTCACCAGTTACAACTTTTAGGAAGTTTTAATTAATAACAGTAATAATAGCTATTATTTTCATTCATTATTTAATTTAAGATTAATGGTTCAAAATGCTACAACTAAAACCTAGTCTAATAATTGATTCTTTTTGTTTTTAGTGTGTTGTTTGTCGTCGATGAAGTGTCCCTTCACCCCCATATCTGGTTACCCCTATCCTACAGAGGGTTTCATGTATGAAGCAGTGTAAGCCTGCTTTCCGCAATGTAAGGAGCAGCCCTCATGGTGATTGACAGTCGCCCGAGTGAAGGGGCAGACATTACACATTCATCGGAGTATGTAATGATGCATACAGGCCAGGGGACAAACAGATCTGCTGCCCGTATGCAGTGAAGGCGTGCAGACAAACTTCTCAACCATTTAATACATGGGGCCCAGAGTGTCTGGGCATTTATGGGCAAGGTTTAGTTGGTTCCTTTATTTAAAGGAATAGTTTGCCCTAAACTTTTCTTTCCTTTAATGTGTCCCCAATGATCCATTTTACCTGCTAGAGTGTATTTAAATTGTTTATAAATAGCTCCTTTACCTTTATATCAGCAATTGAAATAGCTGAATTTGCCTGTGGTATCCCTACCTATAATTAAAGTTTCTATAATTAAGTATAGTCGATAATAAAGCTGTGTAAACAGCCAGCAAAACAAATTATACTCCCAGTGGGAGGTAGGTGAGACAGTAGGCAAAATAAGTAAAAAGTAATAAAATGTTAATTTCCAATTTTTCGTCAGTCTGTCGATATATTAGAATAAATGGGCAGACCCGCAAAGTGCCGGAAAGTAGCATTGTGTCTCCCATAGGATATAATAGGGATTGCGGATTCAGCAAAAGTCCTCCGACATCGCCAATTGTCGGCACTATAAGTGGAGGGGGGGGGTATTTGAAGTGTTCCTACACAGCACAGACAGCACGCTCACTAAACCAAAAATGAATTCTGTATAGGAACACTTCAAATAACGTCTGTGTAACCTAACAGTCACTAAACCTACACTACCTGCCTAACACTGTAAAGCCTCGACACTGAAAAGGTGGGGAGACAAATATGGTTGAAACCCTACACCTAACCTGCAGGGCTGTCCTTGGAATATATCGCACTACTGGCAATGTATCCCAAGCAAAATGCACATTACTCCGCTGGAACACCCAGCTCACTCCCACGGAATGCCTATATCTACGTCATGTCTTCGCTATACCTGACTTTTAAAGACAACAAAACCCCACTCACTATTATTTCTAGAGGAGCTATGTTTATATACAATGTTTAAATTATATGTATTTTCCTGTATAGTGCATATCAATTTAAGTATTGTATAGATTTTTAAAAAAATGTTTTACAAGGAAAAAGTTTAAAATATATAAAATTACATTAATATGCATTATACAGCCAGATGCATAGAATTTTAACAATGTATATACATATACTGCTCCTCTAAACTATTAAGCCCTTACGTGCCCTCACCCCCAGCGCAACCTAACTCTGCTACACTATTAACCCCTAATCTTCCATAACCTATTAACCTAACCAACGAAAAAAGCCAAACTTTGAATATGACAACCATGTTAACGGATTCCCCAATAGACTTCAATGGAGCTTGAAAACTGAAAAAAAAAACACCCTTACAAAATACCCTTTTTTAAAATAAGAATTTCTCATTCAAAAGAGCATAATTGCTTTAGGGCAATGTCCTACCAAACGTCTTCCCAATGGCAATCTATTTTTAGGATAGTTTTTTTTTAGGCTTTTTTTAGGATAGGATTTTTTTCAAGAATAGGTTGTTTTTTTTCATGGACAAAAGAGCTATAATAACTTTAGGGCACTACCCTACCAAATGCCTTTCCAAGGGCAGTGCCCAATAAAATGCCCTTTTCAGGGCAATCTATTTCTAACATTGCTTTTTTTCAACTTAGTTTTTTTAGGATAGTATATTTTTAAGAATAGGGTTTTTTTTATGGCCAAAATAGCTATAATCACTTAAGTGCAATGCCTTACCAAATGCCCTTATCAAGGCAATTATTAGGGTAGGTTTTTTAAGGTAGGTGTTTTATTTGGGGGGTTATTTTGATTTATGATAGGGTAAAGTAAAAGAGTAAATCACTTTAGGGCAATTGTTAGAGTAGGTTTTAGTGTTGGTATAGGGTTTTTTATTTTGGGTTGAGCTTTTTTTTTTTAAGGTGACTTTAGTTTTAGGATAGGCATAACTGAGGTTTTTGTACAGTATTTTGTTAGTGCTTTGTTGTTTTTAACAATGTGTTTTTTATTTTGTGTAATTTTAGTGTTTTGTAATTTTGTGTAACTTAAAGGGATAATAAAACCCAAATTTTCTCTATCTGGATCATGAAAGGAAATATTTGAGTTTAGTATGAATTTAAGGGGTGATAGGTTTTTGGCCTGGGGGTTAACTGTTAGGTAGTTAAGTAGTAAAGGGCTAGTTTAAGTTAGGGGTTTGGGCAGTTTTAGGGTTAATAGGTTAAGGATGTTTGTGATGGGGTTGTGGTGGCTTAGGGGTTAATATGTTAGGGCTAGTTTGCATTTGGGGTTATGATGGTTTAGGAGTTAATAGGTTAGGAGGTGTTTGCGATAGGGGTGGCTGTTTATGGGTCAAAAGGTAAGGGGGTGTTTGCGGTGGGGGTTGTGGTGGTTTAGAGATTAATAAGTTAGTTTTTTTGCAGTTGGGTGTTGTGGGCGTTAAGTGGTTAATATGTTAGGGTATTTCTTGCAGTGGAGGGTTGTGGCTGTTTAGGGGTTAAGAAGTTAGGAAGTTTAGTGTGGTGGGCTATTAGCCGTATAGGGGTTTATAGGTTAGGAAGTTTATTGTGGTGGGCTGTTGGTGGTAAAGGGGTTACTAGGTAAGGAAGTTTAGTGCTGTGGGCTTTTGGCGGTATAGATGTTAATAGGTTAGGAAGTTTATTGTGGTGCACTATTGGCGGTTTAGGGGTTAAGTAGTGTAGGGTTAGTTTGCGGTGGTGGGTTATATCAGTTTAGGGGTACATAGGTATATATATATTAGGCTTGGTATTATATATTTAAAAGGGATCCTTTACTTTACATCACCAATGTCGATGCTGATGCTGCCAGCATTGCCACCCACTCTGTCTTTAGTATGTCAGCACTTTTAAATATTTTGCTTGCTTTCTGAACATGGCGTTGGAAAACCTTTCAAATATATTGCCGCTTTGCAGCACTTGCGATCATCAAGACCTTCATTGGGATATTGTGTACAAACAGAAATAAGATAAGGAAGCGTTTAGGTGTACAGAAAGTGATAACATTACATGAGGAGATCTGCCAGCTCAACATTTTTATGGGTTGTGGTGTCAAAGAAAAGAAAAAAACAGCTACTACATATACAAAATTAAAGCTAAAGAAGCAATTTCTCATACATTTTTAATTCTGCTGCTGGTATAATAAGTAATTGGAAACTCATTAAGGGATAAACAATTTTACATTATACTGCCCCTTTAATTATTGGAAACCGGAACAATTAAAAGAAAAGTAATGCAACTCCAGGACAAAGCTCCAAAGACAGGGCCATCCTCCAAAAAATGTTGGGATCACTGTTTAAATATGTTATAGTTAAGGGGTGCCCAAAATTGTTATACATGGAGGGCTGATGAATATTAGTGGCATTGACTAGGGGGACATTACATTATACTCACACTTACCCTAAAGTTGATGTCTCAAAATAAAATTAAAAATTAAAAAAAATTAAAAATTACAGAGGAGATTAGTTTATGTTAAAGAACAAAATTTAACTAAATATATTACTAAAATGTACAAAATGGTATGAATACAAATGGTTAATTAACTAAAGATAGGTATAGAGCTGCTTTTGTAATAAACTTTTATTTTGTACATGTTCTAGATATTATGTGGGCAAAACCATAAGAGAACTGAAGGTCAGGGCAAAGGAGAGCAGGAATAATATTAAGAACAAGGTGAATGACAGCCCTAATGGCAGTTCTTCTCCAGTGAAAGGCAACCACCTAAAAAAGTCCTATGAGAGAAATCAAAGAAGCTATGAGGCGTGTAACACATACACAGGACAATTAGATAGGTGATATTGGATTCACTCAGGGCAACAGCCAGATAGTCAGGTACAGACAAGGGTGAGGCAGAGAGCATAAACCAGGAAACATACAAGAGTCAGGATCAAAGTTGCAGGCCAGAAACAAAAGAGTTAGGGCTTCCATAGGCCTAGATTTGGAGTTCGGCGGTAGCCGTCAAAACCAGCGTTAGAGGCTCCTAACGCTGGTTTTAGGCTACTGCCGGTATTTGGAGTCAGTGATTAAAGGGTCTAACGCTCACTTTTCAGCCGCGACTTTTCCATACCGCAGATCCCCTTACGTCAATTGCGTATCCTATCTTTTCAATGGGATCTTTCTAACGCCGGTATTTAGAGTCGTTTCTGAAGTGAGCGTTAGAGCTCTAACGACAAAATTCCAGCCGCCTGAAAATAGCAGGAGTTAAGAGCTTTCTGGCTAACGCCGGTTCATAAAGCTCTTAACTACTGTACCCTAAAGTACACTAACACCCATAAACTACCTATGTACCCCTAAACCGAGCTCCCCCCACATCGCCGCCACTCGATTAAAATTTTTAACCCCTAATCTGCCGACCGCCACCTACGTTATACTTATGTACCCCTAATCTGCTGCCCCTAACCCCGCCGACCCCTGTATTACATTTATTAACCCCTAACCTGCCCCCCACAACGTCGCCGCCAGCTACTTAAAATAATTAACCCCTAATCTTCCGACCGCAAAGCGCCGCCACCTACGTTATCCCTATGTACCCCTAATCTGCTACCCCTAACACCGCCGACCCCTATATTTATTAACCCCTAATCTGCCCCCCTCAACGTCGCCGACACCTGCCTACACTTATTAACCCCTAATCTGCCGAGCGGACCTGAGCGCTACTATAATAAAGTTATTAACCCCTAACCCGCCTCACTAACCCTATCATAAATAGTATTAACCCCTAATCTGCCCTTCCTAACATCGCCAACACCTAACTTCAATTATTAACCCCTAATCTGACGACCGGAGCTCACCGCTATTCTAATAAATTGATTAACCCCTAAAGCTAAGTCTAACCCTAACACTAACACCCCCCTAACTTAAATATAATTTTAATCTAACGAAATAAATTAACTCTTATTAAATAAATGATTCCTATTTAAAGCTAAATACTTACCTGTAAAATAAATCCTAATATAGCTACAATATAAATTATAATTATATTATAGCTATTTTAGGATTAATATTTATTTTACAGGCAACTTGGTATTTATTTTAACTAGGTACAATAGCTATTAAATAGTTAATAACTATTTAATAGCTACCTAGTTAAAATAATAACAAATTTACCTGTAAAATAAATCCTAACCTAAGATATAATTAAACCTAACACTACCCTATCAATAAATTAATTAAATAAACTACCTACAATTACCTACAATTAACCTAACACTACACTATCAATAAATTAATTAAACACAATTGCTACAAATAAATACAATTAAATAAACTAGCTAAAGTACAAAAAATAAAAAAGAACTAAGTTACAAAAAATAATAAAATATTTACAAACATAAGAAAAATATTACAACAATTTTAAACTAATTACACCTACTCTAAGCCCCCTAATAAAATAACAAAGCCCCCCAAAATAAAAAATTCCCTACCCTATTCTAAATTAAAAAAGTTACAAGCTCTTTTACCTTACCAGCCCTGAACAGGGCCCTTTGCGGGGCATGCCCCAAGGATTTCAGCTCTTTTGCCTGTAAAAAAAAACATACCATACCCCCCCCCAACATTACAACCCACCACCCACATACCCCTAATCTAACCCAAACCCCCCTTAAATAAACCTAACACTAAGCCCCTGAAGATCTTCCTACCTTGTCTTCACCATACCAGGTTCACCGATCCGTCCTGGCTCCAACATCTTCATCCAACCCAAGCGGGGGTTGGCGATCCATCATCCGGTGCTGAAGAGGTCCAGAAGAGGCTCCAAATTCTTCCTCCTATCCGGCAAGAAGAGGACATCCGGACCGGCAAACATCTTCTCCAAGCGGCATCTTCAATCTTCTTCCATCCGGTGCGGAGCGGGTCCATCTTGAAGCAGGCGACGCGGATCCATCCTCTTCTTCCGTTGTCTCCCGACGAATGACGGTTCCTTTAAGGGACGTCATCCAAGATGGCGTCCCTCAAATTCCGATTGGCTGATAGGATTCTATCAGCCAATCGGAATTAAGTTAGGAATTTTCTGATTGGCTGATGGAATCAGCCAATCAGAATCAAGTTCAATCCGATTGGCTGATCCAATCAGCCAATCAGATTGAGCTCGCATTCTATTGGCTGTTCCGATCAGCCAATAGAATGCGAGCTCAATCTGATTGGCTGATTGGATCAGCCAATCGGATTGAACTTGATTCTGATTGGCTGATTCCATCAGCCAATCAGAAAATTCCTACCTTAATTCCGATTGGCTGATAGAATCCTATCAGCCAATCGGAATTCGAGGGACGCCATCTTGGATGACGTCCCTTAAAGGAACCGTCATTCGTCGGGAGACAACGGAAGAAGAGGATGGATCCGCGTCGCCTGCTTCAAGATGGACCCGCTCCGCACCGGATGGAAGAAGATTGAAGATGCCGCTTGGAGAAGATGTTTGCCGGTCCGGATGTCCTCTTCTTGCCGGATAGGAGGAAGACTTTGGAGCCTCTTCTGGACCTCTTCAGCACCGGATGATGGATCGCCAACCCCCGCTTGGGTTGGATGAAGATGTTGGAGCCAGGACGGATCGGTGAACCTGGTATGGTGAAGACAAGGTAGGAAGATCTTCAGGGGCTTAGTGTTAGGTTTATTTAAGGGGGGTTTGGGTTAGATTAGGGGTATGTGGGTGGTGGGTTGTAATGTTGGGGGGGGGTATGGTATGTTTTTTTTTACAGGCAAAAGAGCTGAATTCCTTGGGGCATGCCCCGCAAAGGGCCCTGTTCAGGGCTGGTAAGGTAAAAGAGCTTGTAACTTTTTTAATTTAGAATAGGGTAGGGAATTTTTTATTTTGGGGGGCTTTGTTATTTTATTAGGGGGCTTAGAGTAGGTGTAATTAGTTTAAAATTGTTGTAATATTTTTCTTATGTTTGTAAATATTTTATTATTTTTTGTAACTTAGTTCTTTTTTATTTTTTGTACTTTAGCTAGTTTATTTAATTGTATTTATTTGTAGCAATTGTGTTTAATTAATTTATTGATAGTGTAGTGTTAGGTTAATTGTAGGTAATTGTAGGTAGTTTATTTAATTAATTTATTGATAGGGTAGTGTTAGGTTTAATTATATCTTAGGTTAGGATTTATTTTACAGGTAAATTTGTTATTATTTTAACTAGGTAACTATTAAATAGTTCTTAACTATTTAATAGCTATTGTACCTGGTTAAAATAATTACAAAGTTACCTGTATAATAAATATTAATCCTAAAATAGCTATAATATAATTATAATTTATATTGTAGCTATATTAGGATTTACTTTACAGGTAAGTATTTAGCTTTAAATAGGAATAAGTTATTTAATAAGAGTTAATTTATTTCGTTAGATTAAAATTATATTTAATTTAGGGGGGTGTTAGTGTTAGGGTTAGACTTAGCTTTAGGGGTTAATACATTTATTATAGTAGCGGTGAGGTCCGCTCGGCAGATTAGGGGTTAATAATTGAAGGTAGGTGTCGGCGATGTTAGGGAGGGCAGATTAGGGGTTAATACTATTTATGATAGGGTTAGTGAGGCGGATTAGGGGTTAATAACTTTATTATAGTAGCGCTCAGGTCCGCTCGGCAGATTAGGAGTTAATAAGTGTAGGCAGGTGTCGGCGACGTTGAGGGGGGCAGATTAGGGGTTAATAAATATAATATAGGGGTCGGCGATGTTAGGGCAGCAGATTAGGGGTACATAGGGATAACGTAGGTTGCGGCGGTTTACGGAGCGGCAGATTAGGGGTTAAAAAAAATATGCAGGTGTCAGCGATAGCGGGGGCGGCAGATTAGGGGTTAATAAGTGTAAGGTTAGGGGTGTTTAGACTCGGGGTACATGTTAGAGTGTTAGGTGCAGACGTAGGAAGTGTTTCCCCATAGGAAACAATGGGGCTGCGTTAGGAGCTGAACGCTGCTTTTTTGCAGGTGTTAGGTTTTTTTTCAGCTCAAACAGCCCCATTGTTTCCTATGGGAGAATCGTGCACGAGCACGTTTTTGAGGCCGGCCGCGTCCGTAAGCAACTCTGGTATCGAGAGTTGCATTTGCGGTAAAAATGCTCTACGCTCCTTTTTTGGAGCCTAACGCAGCATTTGTTTAAACTCTCGATACCAGAGTTAAATTTATGGTGCGGCCAGAAAAAAGCCCGCGGAGCGTTAACAGCCCTTTTACCGCCGAACTCCAAATCTAGGCCATAGAGAGTAATCAAGCACCAGGCTAACCTTAACAAGGGTCTTTGAACAACTTCTCAATAAGTCTTGGTGCCAAAACACCTGCAGGTTCACTTCCGAAATCAAGGATACAAATAGAGCTACTGAGTGCAGGAAAGATGACTAGCATTGTTAACAGAAGGAAGCTGCAGGCTCTGTGCCTTCCAGGAACTAAATCTGACATGGGGACAACCAAAGTGAACCTAGCGCTATCCACAGCACTAAGCCTGTGCAATTTAGCACAGGCCCGGACTTCAGCTGCATTTACAGCACTTTGTTTAGCGCACCCTGGATCTTCACCATGGGCCAGTTAACTGTGCTCTGGTAAGCCCTGATATATTGATAGAAAAACTTAATTTCTTACTTGGCTGTTACAAAATATAACAGTTTTGCATTAACCTATTAATCTACCAGGTAAACTTAGATGATAATTTAAACCTTTTTGTCCCGGAGATCAGGATTGTTTGGTCCTTTCCCCCATAGATCGTATGCAGATACACTTCCGAGAGATCTGTTTACTTTTAACACTCCGAAAAACAGACCTTTTTTAAAAAGGCCTCTTCACACCTACTCCCTAATAAGACACAATGTCCTCCTGATCAATACCGATATACCTGTTTACCCAGATCAATCTATCCATCCTCAACTAGAACTTAGCTATTTGTTATATTACTTTTTACACTTTTTTACCCTTAATCAGAAATCTTTTTCTTGTAAACGCACCTCAATTTGCAGATTGGTACCCCATCTAGACTTATTTATGGCAAACAGACCCATTTGAAATCTTTAGACCAATCGCCAACTCGAAGAGCTGAAACAGAACCAACTGTTTATTTTAATCACACTTATAATACCTTGAGATTGGTGTGTATCGCATGCGTCTTCCCTGCTTTTAAGTATGTGAAGGCGATGCATACATTACAAAAGGGCTCACAAAAAATTGTAATTTAAAAATAATATAAAACTAATAATTGAGATATTGAAATAAAAATACAAGTCAAAAATAATACAGTATTGTTTAATCACATTAAAAATCATAATTAAATTGTTCTGCCAAAATCCTATTTTATGGGGGGAAAAAAATTGTATTGAAATTAAGCAGGGACCAAATGACTTAAAGGGGCATAAAACTTAAATTTTGTATTTCATGATTTAAAAAGATTATGCAAGTTTAAACAACTTTCTAATTTACTTCTATTATGTGTCATTCTCTTGATATCCTTTTTTTAGATGTATATCTAAATATGCTCAGTAGCCGCTGATTGGTGGCTGCATATAGTTGCCTCTTGTGATTAGCTCACCCATGTGCATTGCTATTTCTTCAACAAAATAAAGCAAATTAAATAATAGAACTAAACTGGAATATTTAAAATTGCATTGTCTTTCTGAATTATGAAAGAAAAAATTGGGTTTGTTGTTATACTCTCTTGTATGTAATGAACACATGTATGGTGCTGTGTAATATATAATAAAGGGACTGCTGAGATCAGTGTGAGAGCTCATATTGATCTGGTCGTAACTAGCCATAGTGATGCAGATAAGCAGAATATACTAAAGAGGCTTTTCAATGGGTGTATTATTGTGTTGCTCTGAAATAATAAAACCCTGCAAATATTTGTAGTAAAAATATATATACTAGTATCTGATTTATTGCTTTTATACCTGCAACAATAGCAGTAATAATGGTTAGAGGGTGAAAGCATTATTAACTAAATAAATGTAATTTTAATTGAAAATTAAAGATTATTATTATTATTTAATTACATGTATTCCTCAAGAAAGCAGGGTTTTGGCTACATTGCTGTTAACATCTTCCAGTTTAAAGTTACATGTGGGAGCTGGGTTTAGACCCTGTAACTAAAATGTTTAACCATAGTAAAGCTTACTATTATTACTGTTATTATTCACTAAAAATGTATTATTTTAATGTTTTAATGCCCCTTTTCTGTCAGTAATGGTATAATTGAGCAGTAAATATGCACTTTAATTCACTGGTCATTTAATATTTTAAAAGGCAATTGCACAGTCAGGGAGACAGATGTTTCTATTCTTATCTCATCAAGGGCAGCAGGTTGCATCCCCAGATTACACCCTTGAAAGAGTTTTGGCTGAAAGGTCCATCTCCATCTTTCTGCATCTATAGTATGAAAGAGTGGTAGAATCTTGTAGCATTCGTCCAGCAGAGGAGGTGGAGTCTAAACCAGAAACGACACTCAAATATAGAAAAGACCCTTGATAAAGACTTCACAGGGTTGGTCATAAAAAACACTCACAAGATAATAGACACTCTCAAAGCAATTTAAAATTAGAACAAAAAAAAAGGCCAGATGTATTGGCTAATTATTGCACAAAGACAATAGAGATGACCACTGACTTTTCAGCTACTAAAATGCGCATGTTATTTTGTAACACTAGAAAAAAACTGCTGTTAGATTTCTTCACTGTCCTGTTAACCAGTAATAAAAAAACCAACTGAATCAGATCACTGAGATATTTATAACATGAAGTATAAAATGCAATACATATGATTGTGGGGAATAATAAGCACAGAAAATCTTATTAATAATAAATATAAATGTAATAATAAATATATTTAATAATTGTAATTAGTACAGTTTAAGAAGATAATTAATATTCTAATTGACTAATACAGAACCCATTCCTGCCTTTATTATTTTGATGCCCTTCTCCCTCCTCACAGTTCCCTATATAGAGCACTGTATTTGTAAAGAAAAAAATATATATTGTCTACAAATTCAGGACAGTTGAGGGGTGCTATATAGTCTCCCAACAGCCCTTAAATCCACCATTGATTCTTTTTTTTTCCCTTTTTTTTTAAAATTTATTTAATAATATTTATCATTGGTCTTTTATACCTGTTAACATTTACTACCGCCATTAGTCTTTTTTCTGTGGATATGGGTTAATGGGGTTAAAAGTTGAGTTTCATTCACTACATGTTAGCATATAGCTTATATTAATGTGTCAAAGCAATTTCTTACAAAAAAGTAGTGTATACATGTAATGGTCCACCAGCAGAAATGGTAGGAAATACATTGTCAAAGTATTTAAGGATTAGTTTAAAGAGAAAGTCTACTTGACATTTTGTTTTATAATCCCTTTATTACCCATCCACCTGTTTTGCACAACCAAAATTGTTATATTAATACACTTTTTACCTCTGTGATAACCTTGTATCTAAGCCTCTGCAGACTGCCCCCTTATCTCAGTTCTTTTGACAGAGTTGAATTTGATCCAAGCAATGCTGACTCATAAATTACTCCACTGGAGTGAGCAGAATGTTATTTATATGGCACACATGAACTGGCAGTGTCTAATTGTGGAAAACTGCACTGAGATAAGAGGCAGACTTCAACGGCTTAGAAATGAGCATATGAGCCTACCTAGATTTAGCTTTCAACAAAGAATACCAAAGAGAACAAAGCAAATGTGATGATAAAAGTGAATTGGAAAGTTGTTTAAAATTGCATGCCCTATCTGAATCATGAAACTTTAATTTTGATTTGACTATCTATTAAAGTCTATGCTTTAGAACCAGGACAGAAAGAAGAGCTAACAGGTATATAAAATAAAAAGAAAGAGGCATTTTTCAGTTGTAGAAAGTCTTTATAGCAAGGTACATAAACATTGTACATACAATACTTTTTATTTTTTCAAAGCACAGTAACATAAGTATGGCAGTGTCTCTTACAGAATCGTACAGAAAAATAGAAATCCTTGTCACAGGCCGCAGCTGAGGGTGACTGTCACATCAAATTAGCGCTAGCTGTGAAAAGGTTTCCAATTGCTAATTTTGTCTTGCTTTAAGTAGACGTCCTAGTGTAATAATAAAATGATCTAGCTCCTTTGTGCTTGGTATCAGTAAATAATTATTTGTTTATGCCTATGAGGTTAAAACCAATCTTGTGCTTGTGGTTTAATATTATTTATCATCAGGGTCGGCTCTAAGGGGGGGCTTTGGGGGGCAATGCCCCCCCAAATGGAATGCTGTGCCCCCCAGGGCAAAAGAAGTGATTTTTTAAAAAAAAAAAAAATTTTTTTTTTTTTTTTACATTTTAAAAGTGACGGAACGTCCAGGGTCCCAAATGTTGCATCAACCATTTGCAGCCACTGGACCCTGGAGATCCTCCACTGGAGGGCCCAGCTAATCTCTTTACTCTCCTCTATTTACAACCAGATAACAAATAAAGTTGCATTTCCCTGCTGGTGCTCTCACAGTTAACCTAGGGCTTGCAATGCCCCTCCTCCTGCTAGCCCACTTACTACAGAGCTGAAGTGAGATGATGACATCATCAGACCTCTGCAGGAAGTGCTGGGAGAAGCTAACAGTCAGTGAGAGGGAAGGCAGAAGTTTGTGAAAACACAGCCGTATAACCAATGTGTGTGTGAGAGTAGTATCCCTTCCCTATTGTGCTATATATCATGGCAGCCACAGATAAAGAAGCAAATTGGGAATTCCTTGGTTTCCCCACTGCAGGTCACACAAAACAAGTGTGCATTGTGCCTGCTTTATCTGCAGTGATCAGTGTAAAATGTGTGTCAGATTATAGGTGCTCAAATACACACACTTCAAATGTAGCTGTGAGACAATGAGTGAAATAGCCTTATGTTTATTATTTACATGTTTCAAAACATCTCCTATTTGTCCCCAAGGTTGTTTTATTATATATATATATATATATATATATATATATATATATATATATACACACACATGCATACATACATACACACAATACACACACTGTGTGTATATATATATATATATATTGTTTGTGTGTGTATATATATATATATATATATATATATATATGTGTGTATATACATATATACCGTGTGTATGTGTCCACTGGCTGTGTCATATGTGGGAGACATTCCTGAGATATGACAAATGTAACCCCTGCGCTGCCATAAATCTGGTAAATGTAACTGCTGCAGCACTGCCAGACATCTTATAAATGTAACCCCTATACTCCTTGAGATATGACACATGTAACCGCTGCACTTCCAGAAATATAAACAAATCTAACTCCTGCACAGCCAGAGATCTGATAAATGTAACCCCTGGACTGCCACAGTAGGTCTGCTCTTATTTTGACTCTCATACATGCTTTTTAATGCGTGCCCCCTCGTGAAAAAAAAATGCCCCCCCATTTCATTCGTTCTGGAGCCGACCCTGTTTATCATTCTAAAATACTTCTGCTATTAATACTTCTGAAGCTCGAAATCGTAATTTCCTGAAAAACAAAATGAAACTGTTATCTGCACCATTAATCTCCCAATTTAGGGATAGATGACAAGTGGAGCACTAATTAGCTATCCTGCTCGCATGTTAACTACACAGAGACAGAGGTTTTTTGCGCTCGTATTACAAGTTGAATATTACCCCATAGACTTCAATGG